>NC_074694.1:12104789-12131743 GCF_029448725.1 Salvelinus fontinalis | reverse complement strand
TAACATTAACAGGGATGACATTAACATTAACAGGGCTGACGTTAACATTAACATTAACAGGGATAACATTAACATTAACAGGGATGACATTAACATTAACATGGATGACATTAACATTAACATTAACAGGTATGACATTAACATTAACATTAACAGGGATGACGTTAACATTAACATTAACAGGGCTGACGTTAACATTAACATTAACAGGGATAACATTACCATTAACAGGGATGACGTTCACATTTACAGGGATGACGTTAACATTAATACATTCTCTAATAAGAAATCTTTACTATTACTCAAGTATGAGAATTGTGTACTTTTTCAACACAACTTCTTCTCTGTGTAGGAACAGCTGATGCAGTTCAGAGATCGTAATGACGTCAGAGATATAACACAAACGGGTTGAGTTAGGATCTTCTGACAAACCACAGCTCTACAGGACCAGGTTGGCTTTGACGTCCTCACAAACACACATCAGCAGAACTGATACGTTTGGGAACAACACTTAGTTCTAAAATGGCTGTTTTCTTGTGAAAGAAAAAAATGTCTCCAGCTATGTATCATATGGTATATTACACCTATATTTAACCAGGTAGGCTAGTTGAGAACAAGTTCTCATTTACAACTGCGACCTGGACAAGATAGAGCAAAGCAGTGCGACACAAACAACACAGAGTTACACATGGGATAAACAAACGTACAGTCAATAACACAATAGAAAAGTCTATATACAGTGTGTGCAAATGAGGTAAGATTAGGGAGGTAAGGCAATAAATAGGCCATAGTGGCGAAATAATTACAATTTAGCAAGTTAACACTGGAGTGATAGATGGGCAGATGGTGATGCACTACAAAAGTAGTGTAATACATTAGGGATTAAGGTGTCATTTAGGACCACCGAATGCAATAGATTCCGTCTGTATTCAGTGGCACGTTCTACCAGTCTCTGAGAGTGTTTTCTGTGCAATAGTCTCTCTCTCTCTCTCTCTCTCCTCTCTCTTCCCTCTCTCTCCTCTCTCTCCTCCTCTCTCTCTCTCTCTCTCTCTCCTCTCTCTCTCATCTCCTCTCTCTTCTCTCTCCTCTCTCTTCTCTCTCTCCTTCTCTCTCTCCTCTCTCTCTCTCTTCTCTCTCCTCTCTTCTCCCTCTCTCTTCTCTCTCTCTCTCTCTCTCTCTCTCTCTCTCCTCTCTCTCTCTCTCTCTCTCTCTCTCTCTCTCTCTCTCGACACAAACAATCACAGAGTTGAGATGGTTGTCGTTGTCTACTTGACTGTAGAAAAAATATTGTCAAATTACAGTGCACCTGAAGAAGATGAGGGTTAAGTGTCTTGCTCTGACTGTCCGTTGTGTACCCTCTCAGTATCCCACATTATGTCAGATGGACTCTCAATAGCTCTAAATGCCTCTTAGTGGCTGATACAATGCAATATTATTGAATGCTTTAAACGTAATAGTACATTTTGGCCTTTGTCCAGCAGTACAGGTAACCTGAGAGAAAACACCTTTTAGTGATTTATGAGTTTCAATTGGACAGAAAGAGAGGAACACTGGGTGGACCCATACACTACAATACACTACACACACCACACACTACACACACTCCTCAGAGATTCAAAACTGATTATAAATGTGTTCATTTCTGTGTTCTACCCTGAGGGTAGGCTAAATCTAATGAGGGAACGTATTCGTTTTCAAGGTGAACAAAATAATAAAACAGAGCATCAGAAACGTGTTGAATGTTGAAAAATAAATGACTTGGAGAACTGTTTGAAATTCCAGACCGGCAACTCCGTAGCATGAGTTCTTTTTGACACTTTGCACAGTTAATAAAGCTGCAATGTAACGTTTCCTTACAAAAGCAAAAAATAGGGGGTTACTAAGTTACAACAGTCATTCAGGTATCAAACTCCCAAACTCCCGGCCTTCAAAATGAGTGACACCGTTCACTCAAAATGACACAACAGTAATACCACCACTGCCTCTTTGGATACACCCTCTCAAACATTGGAGAGTGAATTCAGAACACCCGCAGTGGAAAAAAACACATAGCCATGTTGGAGTACTCACAGTGAGGGTAAAGAGGAGAGGTGGAGTACTCACAGTGAGAGTAAAGAGGAGAGGTGAAGTACTCACAGTGAGAGTAAAGAGGAGAGGTGGAGTACTCACAGTGAGAGTAAAGAGGAGAGGTGGAGTCCTCGCAGTGAGGGTAAGAGGAGAGGTGGAGTACTCACCGTGAGGGTAAAAAGGAGAGGTGTAGCACTCACGGTGAGGGTAAAGTGGAGAGGTGGAGTACTCACAGTGAGTGTAAAGAGGAGAGGTAGAGTACTCACAGTGAGAGTAAAGAGGAGAGGTGGAGTACTCACAGTGAGAGTAAAGAGGAGAGGTGGAGTACTCACAGTGAGGGTAAAGAGGAGAGGTGGAGTACTCACAGTGAGGGTAAAGAGGAGAGGTAGAGTACTCACAGTGAGAGTAAAGAGGAGAGGTGGAGTACTCACAGTGAGAGTAAAGAGGAGAGGTGGAGTACTCACAGTGAGGGTAAAGAGGAGAGGTGGAGTACTCACAGTGAGGGTAAAGAGGAGAGGTGGAGTACTCACAGTGAGGGTAAGAGGAGAGGTGGAGTACTCACAGTGAGGGTAAAGAGGAGAGGTGGAGTACTCACAGTGAGGGTAAAGAGGAGAGGTGGAGTACTCACAGTGAGGGTAAAGAGGAGAGGTGGAGTACTCACAGTGAGGGTAAAGAGGAGAGGTGGAGTACTCACAGTGAGGGTAAAGAGGAGAGGTGGAGTACTCACAGTGAGGGTAAAGAGGAGAGGTGGAGTACTCACAGTGCGGGTAAAGAGGAGAGGTGGAGTACTCACAGTGCGGGTAAAGAGGAGAGGTGGAGTACTCACAGTGAGGGTAAAGAGGAGAGGTGGAGTACTCACAGTGAGGGTAAAGAGGAGAGGTGGAGTACTCACAGCGCGGGTAAAGAGGAGAGGTGGAGTACTCACAGTGCGGGTAAAGAGGAGAGGTGGAGTACTCACAGTGAGGGTAAAGAGGAGAGGTGGAGTACTCACAGTGAGGGTAAAGAGGAGAGGTGGAGTACTCACAGTGAGAGTAAAGAGGAGAGGTGGAGTACTCACAGTGAGAGTAAAGAGGAGAGGTGGAGTACTCACAGTGAGAGTAAAGAGGAGAGGTGGAGTACTCACAGTGAGGGTAAAGAGGAGAGGTGGAGTACTCACAGTGAGAGTAAAGAGGAGAGGTGGAGTACTCACAGTGAGAGTAAAGAGGAGAGGTGGAGTACTCACAGTGAGGGTAAAGAGGAGAGGTGGAGTACTCACAGTGAGGGTAAAGAGGAGAGGTGGAGTACTCACAGTGAGGGTAAAGAGGAGAGGTGGAGTACTCACAGTGAGGGTAAAGAGGAGAGGTGGAGTACTCACAGTGAGGGTAAAGAGGAGAGGTGGAGTACTCACAGTGCGGGTAAAGAGGAGAGGTGGAGTACTCACAGTGCGGGTAAAGAGGAGAGGTGGAGTACTCACAGTGAGGGTAAAGAGGAGAGGTGGAGTACTCACAGTGAGGGTAAAGAGGAGAGGTGGAGTACTCACAGCGCGGGTAAAGAGGAGAGGTGGAGTACTCACAGTGCGGGTAAAGAGGAGAGGTGGAGTACTCACAGTGAGGGTAAAGAGGAGAGGTGGAGTACTCACAGTGAGGGTAAAGAGGAGAGGTGGAGTACTCACAGTGAGAGTAAAGAGGAGAGGTGGAGTACTCACAGTGAGAGTAAAGAGGAGAGGTGGAGTACTCACAGTGAGAGTAAAGAGGAGAGGTGGAGTACTCACAGTGAGGGTAAAGAGGAGAGGTGGAGTACTCACAGTGAGAGTAAAGAGGAGAGGTGGAGTACTCACAGTGAGAGTAAAGAGGAGAGGTGGAGTACTCACAGTGAGAGTAAAGAGGAGAGGTGGAGTACTCACAGTGAGGGTAAAGAGGAGAGGTGGAGTACTCACAGTGAGGGTGAAGTCAGAAGGCTGTTGTAGATCTTTACTCCTGTGAACCTGCAGACACACAAAGAGAAACAGAAAACCAGTGTGATAAGAAACGAAAGAGTAGGATAAGGGCAAAGGTCAGGTAGTATGGGGGAGGGGAGAGGGGGCGGGGAGAAGTCACCCACTTATACATCCATATCTGAGGATGTCGGGAGATGTGCATAAGCATCTGTTTCTGATTTCAAAGGTTGCTAGTTCAAATCCACTGATAGAAAGTCGTTTTTTATCATTCTTGTTTTAAGCCTATCCCAAACCCTAACCCTAACCTTAATGCCTAAACTTAACCTTAGACACACATTTGACATTTGAAACATTCTTTGAAATGTGACGTTTGAGAAACATGGATGAATCTTTCATTCTGATGTGACAGTGTGAGAGCTCGTAGAGAGGGGGAGTGTGTGTGTGTGTGTGTGTGTGTGCGTGCGTGCGTGCGTGCGTGAAAAACACAGACCCAATCGAGCCGAGGGAGGAAGAGAGGAATAGAGGTTCACTGTCATCTCTCTTTCTGCCTCTGTTTGAACGGTGTATACCCCTCCTCTCTTCTCCCTGCGAATCCCCTGTTAACAGGAGGTAGTTTGGCTTCAACACTTCATAATAGCCCTGTGAGCCTGTCTCTCTGGCCCACTACCAGGGAATAAAGACACAGGTGTCTGTCCCAAAAGGCACCCAGGTTTACTTGACAGTGCACTACGTGGTTATTTGGGACGCAGGGGAATAGACACACCTTCCACTCTGCTGTCTGCTGTCTGCTGTCTGCTGTCTGCTGTCTGCTCACTCTAACACTCTCTACCTCTCTCTCTCTCTCTCTCCCTCCTTCTCCATTCATTTCTCTCTCTCTCTCCCGCCATAGTGTTATACTTGCTTTCTTTATGTGTGCACGTGTGTGTGTCCTCTCTGTCCTTTTAGGTGGTGTGTGATGTGTGATGTGTGTGTGATGTGTGTATGTGATGTGTGTGTGTTTGTGTCCTCTCTGTCCGGTTAGGTGGTGTGTGATGTGTGTGTGATGTGTGTGTGTGTTGTGTGTGATGTGTTTGTGTGTGATGTGTGTGTGTGATGTGTGTGTGTGTGTGTGTTGTGTGTGTGTGATGTGTGTGTGTGATGTGTGTCCTCTCTGTCCGGTTAGGTGGTGTGTGTTGTGTGTGTGTGTGTGATGTTTGATGCGTGTGATGTGTGTGAGATGTGTGTGTGATGTGTGTATGATGTGTGTGTCCTCTCTTTCCAGTTAGGTGGTGTGTGTGATGTCTGTGGTATGTGTGTGTCCTCTCTTTCCGGTTAGGTGGTGTGTGTGATGTGTGTGTGATGTTTGATGCGTGTGATGTGTGTGATCACTCCATCTCCTTTCTCTGTCTCATGATCAGACACCACTACCACACATCATCACACACTGCAATCTGTTGACACACACACACACACACACACACACACACACACACACACCCTGCCTCTCTTCAACTAGAGCCCTGCCTCTCTTCATCGAGAGCCCTGTCTCTCTTCAACTAGAGCCATGCCTCTCTTCAACTAGAGCCCTGCCTCTCTTTAACTAGAGCCCTGCCTCTCTTCAACTAGAGCCATGCCTCTCTTCAACTAGAGCCCTGTCTCTCTTCAACTAGAGCCATGCCTCTCTTCAACTAGAGCCATGCCTCTCTTCAACTAGAGCCCTGTCTCTCTTCAACTAGAGCCATGCCTCTCTTCAACTAGAGCCCTGTCTCTCTTCAACTAGAGCCATGCCTCTCTTCAACTAGAGCCATGCCTCTCTTCAACTAGAGCCCTGTCTCTCTTCAACTAGAGCCCTGCCTCTCTTTAACTAGAGCCCTGCCTCTCTTCAACTAGAGCCCTGTCTCTCGTCAACTAGAGCCCTGTCTCTCGTCAACTAGAGCCCTGTCTCTCTTCAACTAGAGCCCTGTCTCTCGTCAACTAGAGCCCTGTCTCTCTTCAACTAGAGCCATGCCTCTCTTCAACTAGAGCCCTGTCTCTCGTCAACTAGAGCCCTGCCTCTCTTCAACTAGAGCCCTGCCTCTCTTCAACGAGAGCCCTGTCTCTCTTCAACTAGAGCCCTGCCTCTCTTCAACTAGAGCCCTGTCTCTCGTCAACTAGAGCCCTGTCTCTCGTCAACTAGAGCCCTGTCTCTCGTCAACTAGAGCCCTGCCTCTCTTCAACTAGAGCCCTGCCTCTCTTCAACTAGAGCCCTGTCTCTCTTCAACTAGAGCCCTGTCTCTCTTCAACTAGAGCCATGCCTCTCTTCAACTAGAGCCCTGCCTCTCTTCAACTAGAGCCCTGCCTCTCTTCAACTAGAGCCCCGCCTCTCTTCAACTAGAGCCCTGCCTCTCTTCAACTAGAGCCCTGCCTCTCTTCAACTAGAGCCCCGCCTCTCGTCAACTAGAGCCCTGCCTCTCTTCAACTAGAGCCCTGCCTCTCTTCAACTAGAGCCCCGCCTCTCTTCAACTAGAGCCCTGCCTCTCTTCAACTAGAGCCCCGCCTCTCTTCATCGAGAGCCCCGTCTCTCTTCATCGAGAGCCCTGTCTCTCTTCAACTAGAGCCATGCCTCTCTTCAACTAGAGCCCTGTCTCTCTTCAACTAGAGCCCTGCCTCTCTTCAACGAGAGCCCTGCCTCTCTTCAACTAGAGCCCTGCCTCTCTTCAATTAGAGCCCAAGCACTTCCCCAGTCTTACCCTTGATCAAGTATGAAGACATTGCGCATCTTTAGTCAGGTCAGGCCTTGCACAAACTTTTTTCCCCAGCACATTTTCTGACTGGCACCTGCATTGCCTTCATTGTTTTCCTTACAAATTGGACTGTGAACATGTATGCTTTCCTATCAGAGTAAGTGGCTTATTTTCTGTATATCGTGTTGTTGTTTCTGCTGTAGCACACCGTATGTATTTATGGATCATAATGTATTTACTGCTTTATGCACACGTTTTCAAGTATTGGTGACGATTTCCTGCACTCAGATCCTTGCACAGATTGTAGTGGACACGATGTCTGTAAAATACTTTTTAGAAGGTTGTACTGATTATGATGAGCTAATGCTCAGCTATTTGCTGGCTATTTGTGGCGCCACGTTTGTTGACATTATACAATGCATTCTGGTTGTCACGTAAATGTCTCTTAGACCAAAGATGTTATAACAAGGGCAAGGTCACTCAACTGACTTATGGTGCTTTCAAGACAACTGGGAACTCTGAAAAATATGTCAAACCATGACGTCAGCGATCTAGAGAACGAAAAGTCGGAGCTCTAGAAAGATGCCAGAGTTCCTGAGTTTTAAATTTCCAAGTTTGATGACCACATCATAATACCTTTCACTATTTCTACCCCCCCCCATGGACTTGAAAACACACCACAAATTAAATTGAACCCCCCTATAAATCCCATTAAAATGGTCTCATCTCTGTTTAGCATTCACGCTACAGTTAGGCTAGACAGTAGGCTTGTATTTGGTGGGATGATCTATGAGGTCCTAACATTTTATTTGCTTTGTGATTTGTCAAAAAACGGTAAACGACTTGTCAAGTCATGTGCTCCGGTTCTTGTGTACACTGTAACAAGTACATTTGTAATGTGCTGAAAAGTGGCAAAACTAAGTTCCTCTTCTTCCGGCAATGAGAGCAGCCACCTTTGACTTTGTTTATTAGCGTCTTAGTGTGAATGGCATTCGGGGATTAGGGAGTTTTCGTCAAGTCAAACAAACAAATATGGCTGATCAGAGCAGATCAGATCAGATCAGAACAGATCAGATCAGATCAGAGCAGATCAGATCAGAGCAGAACAGAGCAGATCAGATCAGAGCAGAACAGAGCAGATCAGATCAGAGCAGAACAGAGCAGAGCAGAACAGATCAGAGCAGATCAGATCAGATCAGAGCAGAACAGAGCAGATCAGATCAGAACAGATCAGAACAGATCAGAGCAGAACAGATCAGATCAGAGCAGAACAGAACAGATCAGATCAGATCAGAGCAGATTCACACGTTCGTGTGCGTGTGAATGCACGTGTGTGTGTGTGCGTTCGTGTGCATGTGAGCGCGTTCGTGTGCGTGTGAGTGCACTTGTGTGTGTGTGCGTTTGTGTGCGTGTGAGTGCACGTGTGTGTGTGTGCGTTCGTGTGCGTGTGTGCATTTGTGTGCGTGTGATTGCACATGTGAGTGTGTGCATTCGTGTGCATGTGAGTGCACGTGTGTCTATGTGTCTGTGTGTCTGTCTGTGTGTGTGTGTGTGTGTGTGTGTGTGTGTGTGTGTGTGTGTGTGTGTGTGTGTGTGTGTGTGTTCATGTGACTGTGAGTGTGTGTTCGTGTGTGTGTGTGTGTGTGTGTGTGTGTGTGTGTGTGTGTGTGTGTGTGTGTGTGTGTGTGTGTGTGTGTGTGTGTGTGTGTGTGTGTGTGTGTGTGTGTGTGTGTGTGTGTGTGTGTGTGTGAGTGTACATGTGTGAGTGCACTTGTGTGTGTGTGCGTTTGTGTGCGTGTGATTGCACGTGTGTGTGTGCGTTCGTGTGCGTGTGTGTGTTTGTGTGCGTGTGATTGCACATGTGAGTGTGTGCATTCGTGTGCATGTGAGTGCACGTGTGTCTGTGTGTCTGTGTGTCTGTGTGTGTGTGTGTGTGTGTGTGTGTGTGTGTGTGTGTGTGTGTGTGTGTGTGTGTGTGTGTGTGTGTGTGTGTGTGTGTGTGCGTGTGTGTGCGTGTGTGTGCGTGTGTTCATGTGACTGTGAGTGCATGTGTGTGTTCGTGTGCGTGTGAGTGCACATGTGTGTGTTCGTGTGCATGTGAGTGCACGTGTGTGTTCATTATGATATAAGCCAGCCAGCCTGTCAGCCAGCCAGCCAGCCAGTCAGCCAGCCAGCCAGCCAGCTAGTCAGCCAGCCAGTCAGCCTGTCAGCCAGCCAGCCAGTCAGCCAGCCAGCCAGCCAGTCAGCATGTCAGCCTGTCAGCTTGTCAGCCTGTCAGCCTGTCAGCCTGTCAGCCTGTCAGCCAGCCAGCTAGTGAGCCAGTCAGCCAGTCAGCCAGTCAGCCAGTCAGCCAACCAGCCAACCAGCCAGCCAGTCAGCCAGTCAGCCAGCCAGCCAGCTAGTCAGCCAGCCAGCCAGCCAGTCAGCCAGTCAGCCAACCAACCAGCCAGCCATCCAGCCAGGTGAGACCATGACAAAACATACATATTTCATCCCACTAAACAAACTACACTTCCCATGAAGGCTTTGCTGTCTGTTCCATATATCATGGGAGTTGGAGTTTACTGCATGTATATAGTTCCATATGGACGTGTTCCATACGTTTACCATTCCCCTACAGATGTTGGATGTGTCTTGAAAGTCTTTCATTGGCACAAAAGGACAGACAACTGTAAGAAACATGTTGGATGCAACAACAGCTCTCAGAGAGTGAGGCTAACGCAATATGTCTCGCTATGTAAACACACTGAGCCCTGAACAGCAACCACACAAAACAAACCAGCTGCAAACTGTCCATTTGCTAAAGGCTTAGTCCCAGATGTAGTTTGTCTACTTTTGGCCAGGGATCAAAGGTCACAGCTCTATTTTATCGCCTTCTCTTCTGCTGACAACCAGTGAGTATCAGACAACCCCCTTTTCTCTCCTTCCATCCTTCTTTCTTTGTTATTTTGAGCAATACACCCCCCCCCCCCCCCCCACACACACACACACACACACACACACACACACACACACACACACACACACACACACACACACACACACACACACACACACACACACACACACACACATCCGTTGATATACAGTATATACAGTACCACAACTACTCATTCCAGGGTTTTTCTTTATTTTATATATTTTCTACATTGTAGAAAAGTAGTGAAGACACCACAACTATGAAATAATACCTACGGAATCATGTAGTAACCAAAAAAAGTTTTATACAAATCAAATTTATTTTCTATTTTAGATTCTTCTAAGTAGCCACCCTTTGAATTGATGACAGCTTTGCACACTGTTGACTTTCTCTCAACCAGCTTCGTGAGGTAGTCACTTGGAATGCATTTCAATTAACAGGTGTACCTTATTCAAATTTGATTTGTGGAATTTATTTCCTTCTTAATGCATTTGAGCTAATCAGTTGTGTTGTGACAAGGTAGGGGTGATATACAGAAGATAGCCGTTTTTGTCAAAAGACTAAGTCCATATTATGAATACCTCAAATTACCTCAAAAAGGTAAAGTAAAGGTAATGGCGGACTGAACGAAGTTATGTAGAGCACCTCAAGATAAAACATAATATTCGAAATATCTGCTAAATAGACTAAAATATTAGCACTACATAATCTGGTGAGTGATAAACCTTCAATCTGGATAATAACACAAAACAAATCCTAAGACTAGAGACATTTATCGACAAATATTACGAACACAGACAACAACCAAACATGACGGAGAATAAGACAGGGGAACCGTTTACAAAACGCAAGCGAGATTCTTCGACAGATACTGACGATTTAATATTCTCACCACCGGGAATGGTAAAGGTCGAAACTGATCTGTTAAAATCAATAAATGACAAACTGGGTTTACTTGAATTACTTAGTAAGGATATAAAAGAGTTAAAGGCAAGCCTAGAGATGAGTGATGAAAAAGCTGCGACATTGGAGAAGGAAACACACGCGCTAAAAGGGACAGTCAATAAGATTCAAACCGAAATGAATGGAATTAAAAAAGAGAACATCGTTCTGAAGGAAGCCTTACTGGAGATTCAAACTAGATCCATGAGAGAGAATTTGGTACTTACAGGTATCCAAGAAAAAGAAGGAGAAGTTCCTGAATCTATAGTTAGAGAGTTCCTCCGTACAGCGCTTCAGATTCCATGCGAAGTTGTCGACAAAATCCAACTTGAACGTGTTCACCGCTTCGGACAGAGAGGGCAGAGGTACGAACGCCCAATCGTTGCAAAATTTGCTTCATTTAAAGATAAAATAATGGTTAAAAGCCTAGGTAAAAGACTTGCTGGGACCAAAATTGGCATGAATGATCAGTTTCCGAAAGAAATTGCAGAACGGCGCAAAGTTCTGTATCCAATTTTCAAAGAAAACAGATTAAAAGCGAAACGAGTAGCTCTCGTCGTTGATAAACTATATATTGATAACCAGTTGTTCAGAGACACAAAGACTACTCCATGGTTATTTTAAAATTTACAAAATTCTCATAGACGAGGAAAATAAACACAATTCAAGCCCGGTTACTGATTGTAACAATACAACAAAAAATATAGCTTTTTTATAAATCTTCACATATAACTAATTGAACACACAAGCACTAATTCAACATAGTGAAGATAAAAACTAAGTAAACAGAAGGCACAGTATGTGTGGATGGTATGGTTTGTGTTTATTTTATTTTTTATCTTATTTGTTATGTTTGGAAAGTTGAGTGAGTGAGTAATGAAATGGTTGCATATCCCAGAGCCAATGTATTGCTGTGAGCCGGGTATGAGAGGGCTTTCAATGTTGTTCAGATGATGGATATACTTTTATAATGAATTATACGTCTTATTTATTTATTGTCCTATCATGGAAAACTACATTTTTTTTATCTTAATAAATTATATCTAATTATTATCCTATTTTAATGGTACTGTCTATGGCCCTATACCCTAGACACCCACCTGAATGACCCAGATATTAAGGAGAAGTCCCTAACTGTTTTATGTGCTCGCTGTAAGCGGTCTATATGCAGCTAAAATGAGGTCAGAGACCAAGAGCAGCACTGCCCCCTCAAGATTCTGAGCCTGCTTGGCAGGGTTGGTCCTGCAAAGCCAAAGCCCCCTAAAGGGAGAGGAAAATATACAAGGAATTTCTCAAAGCTGCTAATGAGAACCTTGACGACCTTGTACCTAGCCGGTGGGGATTCCGGTGGGGTACCCCCACCCAGGCAGTGGCAGTGCTGGCAACACTAGCTGCAGTAACCCATGGGGAGGGGGTCACACTCGGACATTCAGAGAGGGGGTATATTATTGTGGCCCTGGTGGCACAGAATCAAGGTCGGACTGCATGGAGATGCGTGGGGACATGGTCATGACTGGTGGCCGTATTGTGGGTGTTTTTTTCAGGAATAGGGTGTACATTTGACGGCCATTATCTAGGATATGACAATGGTAAATAAATTTCAATTTTTGCTTATTTTTTTGCGCGGTCTTGCAGGCCTTCTCATGCAGCTGCAACTGCAATGGCATTTGGAAATCATGACCCATCTTGAGTTGGGCTCTGGGATGGTGCAACTGTTGAGAAAGTGAGCTTATGGTTGTGTGGGGGTAAGGGCTGAGTGTGTATGTGTGTATCCCACAACTGTTGCGAAAGAAGAAGTAAAAGATGTAAGGTACAATAGAGGATGATCCACAGCTATATATAATACAAATCGAGGTGACGGCAATGGAAATGCATATGGCAATTGATTTACTTCAATTCGGTAAATGGAACTGTATGCTCTTTTCAAAGAATGGATCCCAGTCGGTTCAGGGCTATGGGATACAGGGGGTCGAGGGTGGTCTGCCGGGCATTGGGATGACAAGCCATCTCGAGATGAGGCCTTTTAGCGGGTGGAATAGTAGGGACCAATTGGAGGTTTACTTAGTAGAAATGCAAATATCATGGTACAACTATATAGACACTCAATCATTATGTTACGTTTTAATAGTACGTTTACAAAAATATATTCTGATTAAAAGAATGAAAGGTGTGTCTCATGGTAAGTGGTGAAATAAGTATAGCCAGTTACAATTGTAATGGCTTAGCAGATAATAAGAAAAGACGATCAGTATTTACCTGGCTAAAAGAGAAGGATTATAATATTTATTGTTTACAGGAAACCCATTCAACAGTTTTAGATGAAGTTTTGTGGAAAAAGAACTGGGTGGGCAAAATATATTTCTCCCATGGGCAAAGAAATTCAAAAGGGGTGATGATCTTAATTAACAATAATTTTGATCCAAATGTGCAAATTGTCCAAACAGATCCTCAAGGTAGATGGATTATTTTAAATATGTTATTGGACAATAAACAAATATGGCTTGTTAACCTATACGGTCCGAATAATGATGATCCAAGCTTCTTTGAAAATATATATAAGAACTTATCAACTCTACAAGCAACACTAGACTCTATTATTATAATGGGAGATTTTAATACGGTCTTAATAACCTGTTGGGGATGGGGGCGCTGTTTAGACTATTTATGCTAATGTGGCTAATTTTTTAAACGGCTTCCCACAAAATCCTTGATCGTACAATATGCATATTATTATTATTATTGGATAGAAAACAGTCTATAGTTTCTATAGGAGTTGAAATTTTGTCTCTAAGTGGAACAGAGCCCATTCTACAGCAATTTCCCTGACATGGAGTCAGATTTGAGAAATGTTGGCCACTTTTCTGAAGTCAGTTAAAAGGGCACTGTCGTTGCTATGACTATACGGACACTTCTTACGTCTTCCCCTGGATGCCTTTACGTGATGACGATTCCAACGGGCTCGATTGCTCGTTCACAGGCCCTACAAATGAAAAAAACCTTTAGCTAGCAAGTCTTTTCTTGCTGCGTAACGCGCGTGGAAGACACCGACCCTCTCCTGTTCCAAGCGTTAGTTTAGCCTGTTATATTTCTCCGGTCATCTTTTCACTCGTTATAGGAGTTAAAAACATCATAAGGTAGTTAATTTAAAGCGTTTTATAGCAATTTATATCCGTTTAGTGCGATTTTGGGACATTTATTTTTGCAACGATGTGAAAAGTTGGGCATGCTTTTCAGTTCATCCCGAACTCAGTTGACATTTCCACATGGCAAGAGGACAGCTTTCCACCAAAAGACGATTTCTCCCAAGAAAGGATCCTTTGCCCAAGATACTGATGGAAGAACAGCTCAAGGTAGGACATTTTTATTATGATAAATCGTGTTTCTGTCGAAACATTTTAGTGGCTTAGGACGCCATGTTTTTTGACGTAGCTTCGCTTGGCGCAAACTGTATTGAAAAGTAAGGATAAATTAAAAAATGTAATAACGCAATTGTATTAAGAATTAAATTGTCTATCAATCCCTGTCCACCCTATATTTTTTAGTCACGTTTATGAGTATTTATGTATAAGAGTAGATCACTGTCTAAGTGGCGCAAGGACATTTTCTTTACCAGCTTGTCTACATTTCACATTGTCTAACCATGATTTTGGTGGCTAAATATAAACATTTTCGATCAAACTGTATATGCATGTTGTAATGTGATGTTACAGGAGTGTCATCGGAAGAATTCTGAGAAGGTTAGTGAAAAAATTAATATCTTTTGGCGATGTTGACTTTTATCGCTCACTTTGGCTAGAATCAATGCTGGGCTGCTAATTGCTATGTGCTAAGCTAATATAACGATTTATTGTGTTTTCGCTGTAAGACACTTAGAAAATCTGAAATATTGTCTGTATTCACAGGATCTGTGTCTTTCGATTCGTGTATGCTGTGTATTTTTACGAAATGTTTGATGATTAGTAGTTAGGTAAACACGTTGCTCATTGTAATTATTCTAGTCCATTTGTGATGGTGGGTGCAATTGTAAACTATGCCATATACCTGAAATATGCACTTTTTTCTAACAAAACCTATCCCATACCATAAATATGTTATCAGACTGTCATCTAATGAGTTTTTTTGTTGGTTAGGGGCTATAAATATCTTAGTTTAGCCGAATTGGTGATGGCTACTGGTGTTGGTGGACAAATAAAAGATGGTGGATTATGCTAATGTGTTTTTAGGTAATAGATGTACATCTTTACATATTGTGTCTTCCCTGTAAGACATTTTAAAAATCGGAAATGTTGACTGGATTCATAAGATCTGTGTCTTTCATTAGCTGTATTGGACTTTAATGTGTGAAAGTTAAATATTTTAAAAAAATATTTTTTTTGAATTTCGCGGCACTGGTTTTTCAGTGGGGGGGGGGGGGGTGTGCCGCTAGCGCCACGCTGATCCTAGACAGGTTAAATAGCTCTATAGACCGGAAAGGAAATCACACTACAAATTATCACCCTCAGGCACTTAAGGAAATCATGAATGTCATGGATATATTGGAATTAGTGGATATATGGAGACTTAAATACCCTGATTTAGTGAGATATACATGGCGGAGGCTGAATCAAGCTAGTCGTCTTGACTACTTTCTTATTCCATTCTCTCTGGCACCAAAAGTTAAAAAAGTGTTGATAGGGGATAGAATGCGGTCGGATCATCACATAATTGGCATATATATTTCTCTTACAGAATTTCCACGTGGGCGAGGATACTGGAAATTTAATCAAAGTCTACTAGATGATAAATTGTTTAGAACTAGGACAGAAGATTTTATAACTGACTTTTTCAGACATAACATAGGTACAGCAGATCCCCTTATTGTTAAGTGTGCCTTTAGAGGCCATGCAATTCAGTACTCATCTATAAAACAAAAGCAATTTAGATCAAAAGAGTCCATATTAACAAAGGAAATTGAAGGACTAACAGTACAGTTAGATAGCAATAAAAACGGTACCATAGAGGCACAGAATAATTTAGAGGAAAAACAAAAAGAAATGGAGGAACTTATTCAAGAAAGATCCAGTGTAATATATTATAAAAATAAAGCGAACTGGATGGAATATGGGGAAAAATGCACCAAATTCTTTTTCAATCTTCAATATAGAAATGCTACCAAAAAAAATGTATTAAAACTTGTGACAAATGATGGAGTCACGCATGATTCACCAAATGATATTTTGAAAGAGGAAGTAAAGTACTTTAAGAATATGTTTTCGTTTCAGGCTCCTCCATCTCCAATAACTGAAACTAATTGTATGGATTTTTTTCCTATTAATAATGTAAAATTAACATCTGAACAGAAAGACTCATGTGAAGGCCAAATTACAGAGGAGGAACTGCTTGTTGCAATTGGGGCCTTTAAAGATGGGAAAACTCCAGGGCTGGATGGCATACCAGTGGAAGTATACAAAACGTTTTTTGATATACTCAAAGGACCATTATTAACTTGTTTTAACCACTCCTATATAAATGGTAGATTATCAGACACACAACAAGAAGGTCTGATATCGTTATTACTGAAACAGGACCCAAGTGGTATATATAAAGATCCAGTCCAATTAAAAAATTGGAGACCTCTTACACTTCAGTGTTGTGATGCAAAAATCCTAGCAAAATGCTTGGCGCATAGAATAAAAAAAGTTTTGTCAGATATTATTCATCCTAATCAGACAGGTTTTTTACATGGACGATACATTGGAGATAATATAAGGCAAGTACTGGAAACAATAGAACACTATGAGATATCGGGGACACCAGGCCTGGTTTTCATAGCTGATTTTGAAAAGGCTTTTGATAAAGTACGACTGGAGTTTATATATAAATGCCTAGAATATTTCAATTTTGGGAATCTCTTATAAAATGGGTTAAAATTATGTATAGTAACCCTAGGTGTAAAATAGTAAATAATGGCTACATCTCAGAAAGTTTTAAACTATCTAGAGGAGTAAAACAAGGTTGTCCACTATCGGCATATCTATTTATTATTGCCATCGAAATGTTAGCTGTTAAAATTAGATCAAACATTAATATTAAAGGATTAGAAATCCATGGCTTAAAAACTAAGGTGTCATTGTACGCTGATGATTCATGTTTTCTTTTAAAACCACAACTAGAGTCTCTCCAGGGCCTCATAGAGGATCTAGATACCTTTGCTATCCTCTCTGGATTAAAACCAAATTATGATAAATGTACCATATTACGTATTGGATCACTAAAAAATACACATTTTATATTGCCATGTAGTTTACCAATTAAATGGTCTGACGGAGATGTGGACATACTCGGTATAAAAATCCCAAAAGAAAGAAATGATCTCACTCCAATAAATTTTTATAGAAAGTTAGCAAAAATAGATAAGATCTTGCTACCATGGAAAGGAAAATACCTGTCTATTTGTGGAAAAATCACCCTAATTAACTCTTTAGTCATATCACAGTTTACCTATTTGCTTATGGTTTTGCCTACACCTAGTGACCTGTTTTTTAAATTATATGAACAAAAAATATTCAATTTTATTTGGAACGGCAAGCCAGATAAAATTAAAAGGGCCTATTTATATAACGAATATGAATTCGGAGGGCAGAAATTATTAAATATTAAAGCATTAGACCTCTCACTAAAGGCATCGGTCATACAAAAGTTATACTTAAATCCAAACTGGTTCTCTAGTAAACTGGTACGAATGTCTCATCCTATGTTCAAGAAGGGCCTTTTTCCCTTTATTCAGATTACACCTGCTCATTTTCGGTTGTTTGAAAAGGAAATGATCTCCAAAATATCCTTATTCTTTAAACAAGCCTTAGAAAGTTGGTTGCAATTTCAGTTTAATCCACCTGAAAGGACGGAACAAATAGTACAACAAATATTGTGGTTAAATTCAAATATAATAATTGATAAAAAAACTGTATTTATCGAAGAAATGTTTAAAAAAGGTATAATTTTTGTGAATGATATCATAAATAGGACTGGTGGAGTTATGTCACACATGCAGCTAACACAGACATATGGAAAAGTCTGCTCTACCCAAAATTACAACCAATTAATTGCAGCATTACCACAAAAATGGAAGAGGCAAGTAGAAGGGGAAAAAAGTAAGGAACTTGTATGTCGGCCCTGTATTAAAGAACAAAAATGGTTAAAGAAAAGTGTGATAAATAAAAACATATACCAATTTCATTTAAGGACCAAAAAACTAACAGCTGTGCCATACAAATTGCAAAATAGTTGGGAAGAGATTTTCGATGTACCCATTCCATGGCACATGGTTTATGAATTGATACGCAAAACAACGCCGGATTCAAAACTTCGAATTTTTCAATATAAATTACTGTACAAAATTCTTGCAACTAATAGAATGTTATATATATGGGGTATACAATCTTCCCAGCTCTGCAGATTCTGTTGTGAGGAGGCAGAGTCATTAGATCATTTATTTTGGTATTGTCCATATGTAGCTCGTTTTTGGTCACAGGTCCAGGAATGGCTGAAGAATTGCAACATTTGCCTAAAACTAACGCTACAGATAGCAATACTGGGGGATTTGAAAAGCCATAGTCAATCAATCAATAATATAATAATTATTTTGGCAAAGATGTTTATTTTTAATTTACAATCTGTAGAAGCTATGAGAATAGGAAGGTTCAGGTCTTTTGTGAAGCATCACAGCACAGTTGAGAAATGTATGGCAAATAGAAATCCGAAATGGATAATGTTGGAAGATAGATGGGAGGGGTTGGGTGGACCTGAAGGGTGGGACTAATAACAAGATAAACAATATAGGGCATACGGGATCTGTGAAATGTGTATAGGTGCGGAGCTTTTGTGAAATAGCACAGTTACAAGTGGAAATAAAATTGGATGGACAACAGAAATAGAGGAAGGACTAAGAACAAATAAGAGAGAACTATTGTAAAGTGGACTGTGTCTGTAAGATAGGTATAAGATGTAGAAATTGAAGGTAAAAGCAGAAGTGTTTATAAGTTTACTCCAATTGGGGGATTGGTGGTAGGGTCGCGGGGAATAATAATAAAGGCATATTCTTTAAAAAAGTATGTATGTCTATATAGGTATGTGTATGTATATATGTGTATATGTATGCATACGTATATGGATATATATATTTACCCAAAAAAATATGGGGGAATGGAAATGATGCAGACAATTACATTGGAAGCAACATTCTTTCCGCAATATTAAGCTGATCCACCCCTAATAAAAAAAATAAAAAAATAAAAAAGTCCATATTATGGCAAGAACAGCTCAAGTAAGAAAAGAGAAACAACAGTCCATCAATACATTTAGACATAAAGGTCCGTCAACATGGAAAATGTCAAGAACTTTGAAAGTTTCTTCAAGTGCAGTCGCAACAACCATCAAGCGCTGATGATGAAACGGGCTCTCATGAGGACAGGCACAGGAAAGGAAGACCCAGAGTTACCTCTGCTGCAGAGGATAAGTTCATTAGAGTTACCAGCCTCAGAATGGAAAGGAAGACCCAGAGTTACCTCTGCTGCAGAGGATAAGTTCATTAGAGTTACCAGCCTCAGAATGGAAAGGAAGACCCAGAGTTACCTCTGCTGCAGAGGATAAGTTCATTAGAGTTACCAGCCTCAGAATGGAAAGGAAGACCCAGAGTTACCTCTGCTGCAGAGGATAAGTTCATTAGAGTTACCAGCCTCAGAATGGAAAGGAAGACCCAGAGTTACCTCTGCTGCAGAGGATAAGTTCATTAGAGTTACCAGCCTCAGAATGGAAAGGAATACCCAGAGTTACCTCTGCTGCAGAGGATAAGTTCATTAGAGTTACCAGCCTCAGAATGGAAAGGAAGACCCAGAGTTACCTCTGCTGCAGAGGATAAGTTCATTAGAGTTACCAGCCTCAGAATGGAAAGGAAGACCCAGAGTTACCTCTGCTGCAGAGGATAAGTTCATTAGAGTTACCAGCCTCAGAATGGAAAGGAAGACCCAGAGTTACCTCTGCTGCAGAGGATAAGTTCATTAGAGTTACCAGCCTCAGAATGGAAAGGAAGACCCAGAGTTACCTCTGCTGCAGAGGATAAGTTCATTAGAGTTACCAGCCTCAGAATTTACAGCCCAAATAAATGCTTCACAGAGTTCAAGTAACAGACACATCTCAACATCAACTGTTCAGAGGAGACTGTGTGTATCAGGCCTTCATGGTAGAATTGCTGCAAAGAAACCACTACTAAAGGACACCAATATGAAGAAGAGACTTGCTTGGGCCAAGAAACACGAACAATGAGACATTAGACCGGTGGAAATATGTCCTTTTGTCTGATGAGTGCAAATTTGACCATTTTGGTTTTAACCAACATGTCTTTGTGAGATGCTGAGTAGGTGAACGGATGATCTCCGCATGTGTGGTTCCCACCGTGAAGCATGGAGGAGGAGGTGTGATGGTGTGGGGGTGCTTTGCTGGTGACACTGTCAGTGATTTATTTAGAATTCAAGGCACACCCAGCATGGCTACCACAGCATTCTGCAGCGATACGCCATCCGATCTGGTTTGCGCTTAGTGAGACTATAATTTGTTTTTCAACATGATAATGACCCAACACACCTCCAGGCTGTGTAAGGGCTATTTGACCAAGAAGGAGATGACTTGGCCCCCACAATCACCTGACCTCAACCCAATTGAGATGGTTTGGGAGGAGTTGGAGTGCAGAGTGAAGGAAAAGCAGCCAACAAGTACTCAGCATATTTGGGAACTCCTTCAAGACTGTTGGAAAATCCTTCCAGGTGAAGCTGGTTGAGAGAATGCCAAAAGTGTGCAAAACTGTCATCAAGGCATAGGATGGCTACTTTGAAGGATTTAAAATCTAAAACATTTTTTGATTTGTTTAACACTTTTTTGGTTACTTCATGATTCCATATGTGTTATTTCATAGTTTCGATGTCTTCACTATTATTCTACAATGTAGAAGATAGTAAAAATAAAGAAAAACCCTTAAATGAGTTGGTATGTCCAAACTTTTGATTGGTACTGTAGTCCAATACTGTATATATCATCAGCATCCCACTACCCTTCCTTTCCCCATCCCACTATTACGATATGATTTCATCAAATATTTCACTGTCCAAGTTAACAAAGCAACCCAGCCTCAGTATGTGTCCCAAAAAGCACTCTATCCACTATTTAGCACCCCACTTTTGAGCAGGGCCCATTGGGAATCCCATAGGGCTCTGGTGAATAGTAATGCACGATACTGGAAAAGGGTCCTATTTGGGACGCGTTTCAGCAGTAACCATGCAGACCCTGGTTGTGACAGAACTCTCATGGATATTAATATGTTCTTTCCTTGTCATTGGTTGTATATTTACCATCCGTTACGATCCACTCTCATTCTGTTATTGAGACCATCCATCCTGTCAGTCTTACCCCGTTAAACAACGACTTGTGTGTGTAGAGGGGAAAGGGTGTGTCGGGGGAATGTGCATGCTTGTCTATTCTGATGTGACAGGGGAAGGAAGAACGTCGTGCGAATGTAATGAGAGTGTTGTGAGAACGTTATTAGCGGGCTGAAAGACGCACAATCAAGCGTAGCATCAGCGTTTGTGAGAGCACTTTGAAAACATCTTGAGATGCTTGTCTTTCAATGCTTCTTACGCTGTCATCCATTATTTCTCTCTCTCTCTCTCTCTCTCCCTTCACCGTCGGTCTTACATTGTTTTAACATACAGTTTTGCATATCTCCAGCAGGCACCCCCTGGCAATCTGTGTGTAGTAGAGGCTGGGTGTCCATATGTGTATACATCTATGCATGTTCTCCACAGGTGTTTCACACTAACACTGAGCGAGAGAGAGAAAGAGAGAGAGAGATATATACACAGTATATATACACATGATATGACATCTGTAATGTCATTATTCATTTGGAACTTCTGTGAGTGTAATGTTTACTGTTCATTTTTATTGTTTATTTCACTTTTGTATATCATCTACTTCACTTGCTTTGGTAATGTTAACATATGTTTCCCATGCCAATAAAGCCCCTTGAATAGAGAGAGAGAGAGCGAGAGAGCGAGAGAGCAAGAGCGAGAGAGCAAGAGCGAGAGAGCGAGAGAGAGAGAGAGAGAGAGAGAGAGCGAGAGAGAGAGAGAGAGAGAGAGAGGATAATTACTTCACACATTGAAAATAATTAACAAAGAAAAACAGAGCAAACTAGAATGCTATTTGGCCCTAAACAGAGAGCACACAGTGGCAGAATACCTGACCAATGTGACTGACCCAACTTAAGGAAAGCTTTGACTATTTACAGACTCAGTGAGAATAACCTTGCTATTGAGAAAGGCCGCCGTAGGCAGACCTTGCTCTCAAGAGAAGACAGGCTATGTGCACACTGCCCACAAAATGAGGTGGAAACTGAGCTGCACTTCCTAACCTCCGGCCAAATGTATGACCATAATAGAGACACATATTTCCCTCTACACAGACCCACAAAGAATTAGAAAGCAGACTCCCATATCTATTGAGTGAAATACCATAGTGTGCCATCACAGCAGCAATATTTATGACCTGTTGACACAAGTAAAAGGCAACCAGTGAACAAACACCATTGTAAATACAACCCATATTTATGTTTATTTATTTTCCCGTTTGTACTTTACCTATTTGCACATCGTTACAACACTGTATATAGACATAATATGACATTTGTAATGTCTTTATTCTATTGTAACTTCTGTGAGTGTAATGTTTACTGTTCATTTTTATTGTTTATTTCACTTTTGTTTATTATCTATTTCACTTGCTTTGGCAATGTTCACATATGTTTCCCATGTCAATAAAGCACCTTGAATTGAATTGAGAGAGTGACACAAACAGACACACAGACAGAGAGACAGAGAGAGTGAGAGAGAGAATAAAAGTGAGAGAGATAGAGAGAGAGACAGAGAGAGAGAGACAAGAGAGACAGAGAGAGACAGCGAGAGAGACAGAGAGAGATACAGAGATAGAGAGAGAGAGACAGAGAGAGAGAGAGAGACAGAGAGAGAAAGAGAGAGACACAGAGAGAGAGAGAGACAGAGAGAGACAGAGAGAGACAGCGAGAGAGACAGAGAGAGATACAGAGATAGAGAGAGAGAGAGAGAGAGAGAGACATAGAGAAAGAAATAGAGGGAGAGAGAGACAGAGAGAGAAATAGAGAGAGACAGAGAGACAGAGAGACAGAGAGAGAGACAGAGAGATATAGAGAGACAGAAAGAGAGACAGAGAGAGAGACAGAGAGAGACAGAGAGAGAGATAGAGAGAGAGAGAAAGACATAGAGAGAGACCAAGCCTACAGACAGAGAGGTCATGAGCAGATGAGCTCCTGCATTTTTCAGCATGTTCTTAAAAAAAGATAGATTTAGAGTTAGATAAAGTGATTTTGTGTCAGTAACATATACAGGATGCTACCCTCTACAACATAACCCTCACTCCAAATCAAAACTCAAAACCTACAACCTGATTTTGGACGGAATTACGGAATCTCCTGAAAGGTTTACAACTACCAAAGATTATTATTCCAACGCTATACAGCAAACGCTCTGGAAATCAACAGAAACCTGAAAACACCATCCAACCTGGAACTGAGTGAGTCATGTTTAGTCTGAAGCTATATTTTATTTCCAAAAGCCAAGAAGAAAAACACATTACTTTATAATGACTGGATGCTAAATTAAGGCTGCCAAGCTTGATACAACATCAATTAGCTCTGACGTGTAAAGTGAGAGCTGTCAAAGCCATTTTGCCCAACAATGGCAGGAGAGTCGAACAGTCTACTCCAACCAAATGGAGAGGCCTTAGAAGCTGCTTCCCGCTGTTCAGAGGTAATTAAAATACAGTACTCTGTGTATGTAAAGAACGATAAGGAAAGAAAAGATCACAAAATGAAGCTATATTAACCAGACCATCCCCTGGCATAGCACAGTGCTCTATTAACCAGACCATCCCCTGGCATGGCACAGTGCTATATTAACCAGACCATCCCCTGGCATAGCACAGTGCTATATTAACCAGACCATCCCCTGGCATGGCACAGTGCTCTATTAACCAGACCATCCCCTGGCATGGCACAGTGCTATATTAACCAGACCATCCCCTGGCATGGCACAGTGCTATATTAACCAGACCATCCCCTGGCATGGCACAGTGCTCTATTAACCAGACCATCCCCTGGCATGGCACAGTGCTATATTAACCAGACCATCCCCTGGCATGGCACAGTGCTATATTAACCAGACCATCCCCTGGCATGGCACAGTGCTATATTAACCAGACCATCCCCAGGCATGGCACAGTCCTATATTAGCACACAACCCCTCTGTTAAGAGAGGGGGGGTTAACCTGTTTGGGCTGCACGCTGAATATTGAAAAAACTGGAAATGTGTGCACATTTTCAAACGGCCTCCTAAGAAACTTTTTATTTTCCAATATGCATATATTTACTACTGTTGGATAGATAACAGTCTGTAGTTTCTAAAAAGGTTTGAATTGTTTCTCTAAGTCGAACAGAAATATTTTTACAGCCATTTTCCCAGCCGAATTGAGTTTCCCAAAATGCGATGTGTCTCTTTAAGACCTTCTCTATAAAAGGCCATTTGACTTGGGACCATATAAACACGTCAGAGGCGTACGTCAGACTGTAATGCGGAAGTGAGAATTGAAAGGAGTCGAATATCTCGTCCCTGGACTGAATAACAGAACTTCTTGTGAGAGCTGCGCAGTTAAAATAAAAATCCGGGCGCGAAGGATAATTTGATCTCGGCTTCTGGAACAAGGTAGGTAACGTTGAATATGATGCCTGACTACGATATTATTTGCTACATGTCACAAAATCATCCTAAAGTAGGTTTTTTCAATATACTTTAATTATATTATTGCAATTTATTCTGGACTTTAGATGTGAAACGACGGAAGAATTTTTTGAAGAAACGCTTTCTGGCGCAGCAATGCTACCGTGCTAGCTAACCAAAGAGGGAAGTAATTCGTTCTGGAACCCAACTAAAGACTCTACTGGACATTGGACCCCGTTACAACATTCTGATGGAGTACCAAGAAAGATAAGACCCAATTTGGGATGCTTTTTCATATATATGTCGAACTGTTGAATGCTAACGCTGCTAACTATGCTAGGCTAGCGCTTGACTAGAATCAATGCTGCCTTATGCTAGCTTATGATGTTAGCTAATATAACGATATATTGTGTTTTCGCTGTAAAACACTTCAAAAATCGGAAATGTTGTCTGTATTCACAAGATATCTGTCTTTCATTAGTTATCCACCATATGTTTTTCTGAAATGTTTTATGAGGTGTAATTAGTAGCCGACGTTGGTGTATGTATTTTCTCTGGCTACTCCCGGCTGGATTCAGACTGTAGCTATGTATTAGCATTTTTGGGTAGCATCAATGTAAAACAGATTTATAGCTAAAATATGCACTTTTTATGAACAAAACATAGATTTATTGTGTAACATGTTATATGACTGTCATCTGAGGTCGTTTTTTCTGGGCTCTTTAGGTTGGTTTTAGTTTATTTCGGTTGGTTGTGCATGCTACTTCAATCATAATTCATACTTCATAATCATAATTCATACGTGTCTGTCCACTTTTGTATTTGGTGGTGAGCTAACATAAATATATGTGGTGTTTTCTCTGTAAAACATTTAAAAAATCGGACATGTTGGCTGGATTGACAAGATGTTTATCTTTCAAATGCTGTATTGGACTTGTTAATGTGTAAAAGTTAAATATTTTTAAAAATAGATTTTGAATTTCGCGCTCTGCAGCTGTTGTCATTTTCGGTCCGAGGTCGGGCTTGCACCCCAAACAGGTTAACGAGGGGTGGAAACTCAGGATACTAGACAACGGGGACTCTGAGTCAGCTAATATAAATCTCTATAAGACTGGAACAGTATTGGTACAGGGTAACCCCAAACAGTTTCAGCTGGGATTTCACCTAATCAAAGAATTAGCCCAGACGGAGAAGCTCTCCCTTTAGAAAGATACCCCCACCCCGAGCGGGTCAGACCAGACCTCTTCATTACATAACCCCACAGACGAGCAACCCCAAGCGGAAAGCCAACCTCCCAGCACAGAGTCCTACTCCCTCATTGAAATGAAAGATAAATTCACCCAGCTGGAGGTAAGACAGGTGGAGCTGGAACAGCAGGTGATTACACTCCAGTCAGCACAGACCCAGACAACAGTCCAGCACAACAACACCCCCTTAACCAGACCCGGAGAGCTGGAGGTGGAGAGAGACATATCTGCACTCTGGACTGTGGTGAGACAACTTCAACAATATAAAAATTAAAGAGCAGGAGAAGAACAGAGCACTAGAGGAGAGAGTCAGACTGCTGGAGGAGAGGGTGAGGGGGATGGCGTGTGACAGAGAACAACCCACTAGAGAGGTGGCCACCCCCGCAGAGAAGCCAGCAGAACAGCACACCTCAGCTCCCGACAAGTCTCGACACCACAGCAGAACAGCCCACCTCAGCTCCCGACAAAAGTCTCGACACCAAAGCAGACCAGCCCACCTCAGCTCCCGACAAAAGTCTCGACACCACAGCAGAACAGACAAATGAAGAACCCCAAGCCCAGGGGATCTCACCCACTCTGAGCACCCCCCTGTCAGCCACCCTGATACCCCCCCCCCCCCCACACACACACACACCCACTGAGGATATACACAAGACACAGATTGTACTCCTTATGGACTCAAATGGGATTTATATAGAAGAAAATAAACTTTTTCCCAAACACAGTGTGTCTAAACTATGGTGTCCAAACACCCAGCGGGCCCTAGATCTTCTGTCTGAGGACCAACTAGGGTCACCCAGCTACATAATGATACACACAGGTACAAATGACCGGCGAACACAGCAGGATAGGGTGGCCACAGTACTCAAGGGAGTGATTGAAAAAGCTTATTCTACTTTCCACAATGCACAAGTGGTTAACCTCTTCTGGGACAATCGGAAAACAATAAACAAACAACAACACTAAGAGTTATCTATCCAAAACAATATGTTTGGGTAAACCGCTTCTCCAATCTTTTTGGTTCTATAACAAAGAACAAACAGCAAAAACATATACATGATCAAAAACAAATCTTAAAATCAACTAATAAAGACTACCAGAACCCAGTGGATTATCCGATTACATTGACTGAACTACAGGACAAAAAAAAAACTCCAACCAAAAAAGGCCTGTGGTGTTGATGGTATCCTCAATGAAATGATCAAATACACAGACAACAAATTCCAATTGGCTATACTTAAACTCTTTAACATTATCCTAAGCCCTGGCATCTTTCCCAATATTTGGAACCAAGGACTGATCACCGCAATCCACAAAAGCGGAGAC
>NC_074694.1:12069789-12099789 GCF_029448725.1 Salvelinus fontinalis | reverse complement strand
TGATCTGTCCCTGTGTGTTCATGTCTAATGATCTGTCCCTGTGTGTCCATATCTAATGATCTGTCCCTGTGTGTCCATATCTAATGATCTGTCCCTGTGTGTTCATGTCTAATGATATGTCCCATTGTCCATATCTAGTGATCTGTCCCTGTGTGTTCATGTCTAATGATCTGTCCCTGTATGTCCATATCTAACGCTCTGTCCCTGTGTGTTCATATCTAGTGATATGTCCCTGTGTGTCCATATCTAATGATCTGTCCCTGTGTTTCCATATCTAGTGATATGTCCCTGTGTGTCCATATCTAGTGATATGTCCCTGTGTGTCCATATCTAATGATCTGTCCCTGTGTGTCCATATCTAGTGATATGTCCCTGTGTGTCCATATTTAACGCTCTGTCCCTGTGTGTTCATATCTAATGATCTGTCCCTGTGTGTTCATATCTAATGATCTGTCCCTGTGTGTCCATATCTAATGATCTGTCCCTGTGTGTTCATATCTAATGATCTGTCCCTGTGTGTCCATATCTAATGATCTGTCCCTGTGTGTTCATGTCTAATGATATGTCCCATTGTCCATATCTAGTGATCTGTCCCTGTGTGTCCATGTCTAGTGATCTGTCCCTGTGTGTTCATGTCTAATGATCTGTCCCTGTATGTCCATATCTAACGCTCTGTCCCTGTGTGTTCACATCTAGTGATATGTCCCTGTGTGTCCATGTCTAATGATCTGTCCCTGTTTGTCCATATCTAGTGATCTGTCCCTGTGTGTCCATATCTAATGATCTGTCCCTGTTTGTCCATATCTAACGCTCTGTCCCTGTGTGTTCATATCTAGTGATCTGTCCCTGTGTGTCCACATCTGTGGCTGCCAACCTGCCTCCCTTCAGGTGTGTTTGTCGTGCAATGTGTGTGTTCGTTTGCGTGTGTGTGTTTAGTGCTGACTCACAAGAATATGGGCAACAGCACATGTCAATACATTGAGCCTTTCTCTGAGACAAACAAACACACAGACACACACACACAGACAAACACACACACACAGACAGACACACAGACAGACACACACAGACAGACACACACAGACAGACACACACAGACAGACACACACACACACACCTCACTTTGCGGTAAGCAACTCTTCTGTCTTATTGACATTTCTCCACAGATTTTTTGCTTATGTTCACTAGTACAATACTGTGAAAACAATAGTAGCTATATTACTGTTATGCATGGAGACATAACACATGGCCGTATCACATTGTCCATTAGCAGGCCTGACACTTTGATCAGAGCCATAGGAGAGTCTCACTCCGCCTGGCTAATTGTGTGTAAAATTTAATTACACTGTTTCCCAAAGTTGGTGAAGTGCATAAAACAAATCCAATCAAGCAAAGGAAATGATCTCATCCCATCAGAGTCAGAGAGTCAGAGTCAGAGAGTCAGAGAGAGAGAATGAGAGAGAGAATGAGAGAGAGAGAGAGAGAGAGAGAGAGAGAGAGAGAGAGAGAGAGAGAGAGAGAGTGTATCAGAATTACTAATAAGATTAGATAAGAAGTAGATTGATGTGTAACAATCACACAGACCTCTAATAGCCAGAGGTCTTTCAGCTATGTGATTGAGGTCAATGTCTGCGCCGACACAGATGTTGGTCACGTCATCGCGTTTTAAACAAAACCTGTGTTTAGGCTTCCACTGAATCCGCCTGAATCCGCCGTTCGCATATAACGGTAGATAGATGCTTGTCAGCGCCTGCGTTTGTCAGATATGGGAGAATATGAGCTAGAAACGATTTGGACCCCACTACTGGAAGCTCAGACTCTCAGGAACACGCATCTATGACGCCCTCAGGCCTCGCGGCACTCGTCTCCAATCGCTGACGCCGACGTCCCAACTCCAAACAGGTCTTCTCACCAAATGGTCCGTCCAGTCTGACCGGTTTGAGCTACAACCCAGCATTGGAAGCTTATATCTCTCAGATATAGGACAGAAACTTCAAAACATACTCCCTTTTGATATGTTTGTTTGACAATCCATTTTGCCAAGTACAGTATGAATGCATTATTCAATGTGTTTCTATGGGGTAATAGCTGTTGTTTCATCAAATGTTTTTCTAGATATGTTTTTATGCCTACAGGGGTCCTAAAGTTCGAAATCAAATAGCTAAAACAATTCCACCTTAAAACAATTCCATATGTCATCTTAGTAGAACCCCCCCCCCCCCCCCCCCCCCCAAAATGTAGACTCAAGAGGAATGAATGAATCCCTCACATATGCAGCCAAAGACAATCAATAGAAAACAGACACAAGATAGATTAAGGCGTTTAGAAATGTCTACAGTAGGCCAACATTGCTTCACAACAAGTTTCACAGGAAAAAATCAATCAAGGCTTAGGCTAGCACATTCTTATGATACAGTATATATATATTTTCATAAGTGCAACGTGACTGAAAGAGACAGGTTCAAATATCTAAATGAAATATGGGTAAACTCTACTTTTTTTTCAACATTTGTGGTATTTGAATATGTTGATAAAATGCAGGATATGATTGGTTGTTTGCGGGATTCAGGACAAAACGCGGGACAATCTGGGGACAATATCCTCTAGTGGACGGTTTTGAACTAATCTCCTGACGTCCTGCTTACCCGGAAGGACGTCGAATTCCACAGTGGATCTTGAGTGAACTAGTTGTACAGATACCCAGCCTGAAACCACAAAGAGCAACCAATGCAGGTGCAGAAGCATAAATGCACTACGCTATAGCCTATAAATCATTAGCTAAATAGGACCCGTGTAAGAGATGGCCCCAGCATCCTCAGCTACTCATGGAGTGACTGAGTGAGAGATAGGTTGAGAGAGTGGTCAGCCCCACAGGTGCAGATACCATCGATTACTCTCTACCATCAGAGGCATGGGTGTTAGGCTATATCACACACACACATGCACACGCACACACACGCATATACAAACACCACACGCGCACCACACACGCACACACCACACGCACAACACTACTCTCTCTCAGGACAGGTATCAGTGTGAGTAGAGTGTTGAGTTGAGGTCAGGCATTACGCTGGTCAGCTATAATCACACAGACACGAGATGAGGCAGGACCCCGTGATGATGGGGGCAGCATCAGTTTGACAGAAAGCTCCTGAAGCGCCGTCGCTGTCGTGCTGGAGGTATACAGCAGAATGACAATGAAGGAGGGAGAAGAGGAGGAGTGGAGGTGGGGGCAGTTGGAGACAAAAGTATTAGATTCTGAGGGGGGAAAAGGAGAGCAGAGAGAGAGGGAGGGGGGGAGAGAAAGGTAAAGACAGAATAAAACAAGTCTGTATATCAGTAACACTCTGTGTGTCTCTCTCTGTGTGTGTCTCTCTCTGTGTGTCTCTCTCTGTGTGTGTCTCTCTCTGTGTGTGTCTCTCTCTGTGTGTGTCTCTCTCTGTGTGTGTCTCTCTCTGTGTGTGTGTCTCTCTCTCTCTCTCTGTGTCTCTCTCTCTCTCTGTGTCTCTCTCTCTCTCTCTCTCTCTCTGTGTGTCTCTCTCTCTCTCTCTCTGTGTCTCTCTCTCTCTGTGTGTCTCTCTCTCTCTCTCTCTGTGTCTCTCTCTCTCTCTCTGTGTGTCTCTCTCTCTCTCTCTCTGTGTGTGTCTCTCTCTCTCTCTCTGTGTGTGTCTCTCTCTCTATCTCTCTCTGTGTGTGTCTCTCTCTCTCTCTCTCTCTCTCTCTCTCTCCTCATTCCTCATATATCTCTCTCTCCCCTCATTCCTCATATCTCTCTCTACTCATTCCTCACATCTCTCCTTCTCCTCATTCCTCATATCTCTCTCTCCTCCTCATATCTCTCTCTCTTTACTCATTCCTCATATCTCTCTCTTTCTTCCTCTCCTTCTGCTGGAAACCCACTTCTACTTTCCTCTCTCCTCCCCAGGTCAGCGGCTCCTAAATACAACAATAACACACCGCATTCATCCCCAATTGGCCACAGATAAAAATTCAATTGGATTCCTTCCCCCCTTGCCTCCATTTCAATTGTGCTTGGGGAGCAAGGGCACACCACTATCCACATACTGCATAGAGGTTGAGTGTGAAATGAAACCGTATTCCCTACTTAGGGCCAATAGGGCTCTGGTCGAAAAGAAGTGTAGTACATAGGAAACAGGGTGCCACTTGAGACTAAGCCAGGGGCTGCAACAGCATGCTCTAGTGTGCCGGGGCTGGGGCCGGGGCTGGGGCCGGGGACGGGGCTGGGAAAGGCTGAGAAATTGCTCTTGCACGGTAGCTTTAACTGGAAATGTGCGTTGAGTGATTACCCCCCTGGTTTATCAGATATGGAGCCGCGAGGTCTAGCGGTTTAGCTGTGATTAACATGGAATCAGCTGGGTGGTCTGGGACTCTTTATTAAAAGTGAAAACACACAGGTAGTGATACCTAGACAGCCCCATCGATTACACACAGCCCATTGTAGTGGAGCCAGCTGAGTCTGTCAGTGGTGCTGCTGGGGTAAAGGAAGGCTTCAGGTGTGTAAGTGGCTGTGGCGGTGTGTGTGTGTGTGTGTGTGTGTGTGTGTGTGTGTGTGTGTGTGTGTGTGTGTGTGTGTGTGTGTGTGTGTGTGTGTGTGTGTGTGTGTGTGTGTGTGTGTGTGTGTGTGTGTGTGTTTATGCATGCATGCATACATGTGTCTGTGTGTGATCATGTGTGACTAGTGGATATACAGCCCTGTGGTCGTCTTGTATGATTTGATGTGTAAAGCCTCCAATTATAATTAGGTGCATAGCAAATTCTCCAAGTCATCACTGAGACTGTTAAATTAACACTTAAAGTGTGAACCCGTATAGACACTGGAAAGTGTTAACACAACACATCTTTCATTTAACCTTTATTTATACATGCTAGTCATTTAAGATTATATTCTTATTTACAATGACGGCCTATTCCGGCCAAACCTGGACCAATTGTGCGCCGCTCTATGAGACTCCCAATCACGGCTGGATGTGCCACACCCTGGATACAAACCAGGGACTGTAGTGATGCCTCTTGTACTGAGAAGTAGTGCCTTAGACCTCTGTGCCACTCGGGAGCCTTTCATAAGGCCTTACTTTGAGGGACTACACTCTAAAACAGAACAAAGAACTCTGTAAATGTTGAATTAACACTCATTGATGTAAAAGTAACCCCAGCGTTGGTGTTAATGACCAGTGTTGGTGTTAATGACCAGTGTTGAACCAAAACCACACTCACTCATCATTATCATATTTCCCAGCATGCTCTATTGCAGTTTGTTTTTGTGTGTGTGTGTTTTTGCATGTACTTTAACTGTTTAATTAATGTTATGATGAACAAATATAAATGACACATTTTCTAAACTAATCCAATATGTTACGTGGCTTTCTTGCAACCGTTACTGAAATGGTTGTTCCAGTTTAGATGGTTTAAGTTGTGTCATATTTCAGTCTTCCCAAACCTGGCAGTCATTCTGAATGTAGGTAGTGGGTGATTTAAAAAAGGTTGTTTATTCATAGTGATGGGGTAACAAAGCTTCCTGAAGCGTTGAGATTTTCCCAGCAAATTGTGTGGAAAATAGGTTCATTACTCAAGGCTTTGATTTGGTGAAATGATTTAGAGCAGCCAAATTATTATAGATGACGTCCCTAAACCCCCGTAGCCTCTTGGTCTTCTACCAAACCAATACCAAACCAATTAGGTGATTTTTCGATGAAACAAAACTTCGGACGTTATTGATCACTTACTTCTGATAGAGTGGTACAGGTATCGTCACACTGCTTTGAAGTACACTGCTTAGCGATTTAGACTTGTAACATGTATTGCTTCGTGCCTCTCCTCGCCCCCACCTTGAACCAGGGACATCAGAACACATTGACAACAGTCACCCATTGTCTATTGCGCCACAAAAGCCACAGCCCTTGCTGAGAAAGGGAAACGACTACTTCAAGGTCTCAGAGCGAGTGACGTCACTGATTGAAATGCTACTGGCGCTTACCATTTCATACCCGTTACACACAGCCTCCTTTGACCAAAACCTTCTTTGCAGCAACCAGTGATCCGGGTCAATAGTATCAATGCAATGTTTCTGTTCCTCGCATTGCCCCAATCTGGTCTTGAACCAGAGACCATCTGAACACAACAGTCACCATCAAAACATTGTTACCCACAGCCCTTGAAACAACTACCTCAAGGTCTCAGAGTAGGTGACGCCTTTGATTGAACCGGTACAGGCGCACCGTTAACTAGCTAACTATTTCACAGCGGTTACAGACGCACGCCTTGGAGCTCAGACATCGTCTTCTTCAACTTTGGGATTGGGTTGGCGGATCGCATCCAACTTTAAGGTGCGTACATTGCCACCTACTTTAATGAAGGGTGAGGCCAGTCACGGCCTACCCACATTCATTTATCTTCATTATTCCTGTTCTTAAAAGGACAGAATTACACCACCAACTAACCCTACATCTATACACCACTATTACACCACCAACTAACCCTACATCTATATACCCCTATTACACCACCAACTAACCCTACATCTATACACCACTATTACACCACCAACTAACCCTACATCTATACACCACTATTACACCACCAACTAACCCTACATCTATATACCACTATTACACCAACTAACATCTATATACCACTATTACACCACCAACTAACATCTATACACCACTATTACACCACCAACTAACCCTACATCTATATACCACTATTACACCACCAACTAACATCTATATACCACTATTACACCACCAACTAACCCTACATCTATACACCACTATTACACCACCAACTAACCCTGCATCTATACACCACTATTACACCACCAACTAACCCTACATCTATACACCACTATTACACCGCCAACTAACCCTACATCTATATACCACTATTACACCACCAACTAACATCTATACACCACTATTACACCACCAACTAACCCTACATCTATATACCACTATTACACCACCAACTAACATCTATATACCACTATTACACCACCAACTAACCCTACATCTATACACCACTATTACACCACCAACTAACCCTGCATCTATACACCACTATTACACCACCAACTAACCCTACATCTATACACCACTATTACACCACCAACTAACCCTACATCTATACACCACTATTACACCACCAACTAACATCTATACACCACTATTACACCACCAACTAACATCTATACACCACTATTACACCACCAACTAACCCTACATCTATATACCACTATTACACCACCAACTAACCCTACATCTATACACCACTATTACACCACCAACTAACCCTGCATCTATACACCACTATTACACCACCAACTAACCCTGCATCTATATACCACTATTACACCACCAACTAACCCTACATCTATATACCACTATTACACCACCAACTAACCCTACATCTATACACCACTATTACACTACCAACTAACCCTACATCTATACACCACTATTACACCACCAACTAACCCTACATCTATACACCACTATTACACCACCAACTAACCCTACATCTATATACCACTATTACACCACCAACTAACCCTACATCTATATACCCCTATTACACCACCAACTAACCCTACATCTATATACCCCTATTACACCACCAACTAACCCTACATCTATACACCACTATTACACCACCAACTAACCCTACATCTACATACCACTATTTCATAAAGATAAAATTCACCACCCCATGAACCCACTACCCTAGTCCACTACCTTGAGCCTATCTGGTCCCACACCATGCCAATTGCCTTGGAGAACGGGACACCACCCCTCAACACAACCTATAACTCTTCTGAAGTCAAATCGCATATACCCAAATACTTCTCTGAAGCTGGCATGACAACATATATTTTCTGTGATTTACATTCCATTTCTGCAGTACAGATGATAACCATTTCTATGAACGCCAAGAAGCCAAAATGACTGAAGCATAAATCACTCATTGCCCTATCCCTCTGTGCTGGCACAAATCTATTGCTCACTGGGATCGTCTTAGGATCCCTCACCCTTCAACCTCTACTTTCTTCACTGCCTCAGTACGTGAAGAACCTTCTGCACTACTCTGACTCTGGCAACTTTAAAACTTGTTTGTGATAGGAGGCAGCATTTTCACGTTTGGATGAAAAGCATGCCCAGAGTAAACTGCCTGCTACTCAGTCCCAGGTGCTAATATATGCATATTATTAGTATATTTGGATAGAAAACACGCTGAAGTTTCTAAAACTGTTTGAATGATGTCTGTGAGTATAACAGAACTCCTATGGCAGGCGAAAACCTGAGAAAAATTTAACCAGGAAGTGGGAAATCTGAGGTTTGTAGTTTTTCAACTCTTGGCCTATCAAATACAATGTCAATGGGGTCATATTGCACTTCCTAAGGCTTCCACTAGATGTCAACAGTCTTTAGAACCTTGTTTAATGCTTCTACTGTGAAGTGGGGGTGAATGAGAGGGGATTGAGTAAGGTCTCTCTCAGAGTGCCACGAGCTGACCATGCGCGTTCATGTTAGAGTTAGCTTGAGTTCCATTGCATTTCTGAAGACAAAGGAATTCTCCAGTTGGAGCATTATTGAAGATTTATGTTAAAAACATCCTAAAGACTGATTCTATACTTCGTTTGACATGTTTCTACAGACTTTAACAGAAGTTTTTGACTTTTCGGCTGCTCCTAATGATTGCAGGTCATGATTTTGGAATACTGGGCTAAACGCGCTAACAAAAAGGAGGTGTTTGGACATAAATTATGAACTTTATCGAACAAATCAAACATTTATTGTGGAACTGGGATTCCTGGGAGTGCATTCTGATGAAGATCATCAAAGGTAAGTGAATATGTATAATGCTATTCTGACTTCTGTGACACTCTCCTTGGTTGGAAAATGGCTGTATGGGTTTCTGTGTCTAGGCACTGACCTAACATAATCGCAAAGTGTGCTTTCGCCGAAAAGCCTTTTTGAAATCTGACATGTTGGCTGGATTCACAACGAGTGTAGCTTTAATTTGGTATCTTACATGTGTGATTTAATGAAAGTTTGATTTTATATAATTTTTGGGAATTTGGCACTCTACATTTTCCCTGGCTATTGGCCAAGGGAATATCCCAGAGAGGTTAACTTACCAACATTGACAGCAGGAATACGACTTTCCCGAAGAAGATCCTTTGTTCGGACCACCACCCAGGACAGTGGTTCTAATCCCAGAAACTGACCCAAAACAACGTTGCAGCAGAAGAGTCCTAGGATTCCTTAAAATCAAATGCCGGCCAAATTATCTGCCAAGAGAATTCTCGTCAGTTATAGTCACAGTGGTGTATATACCCCCTCAAGCAGACACCACGGCAGTCAATAAACTTCACTGGACTCTATGTAAACTGGAAACCACATATCCTGAGGATGCATTTATTGTAGCTGGGGATTTTAGCAAAGCAAATGTAAGAACAAGGCTACCTAAATTCTATCAGCATATTTATTTCAGCACTCACGCGGGCAATACACTCGATCACTGCTACTCTAACTTCCGAGATGCAGACAAGCCCTCCCTTCGGCAAATCCAAACACAACTCCATCTTGTTCCTTCCGTCTTATAGGCAGAAACTAAAGCAGGATGTACCTGTAACTAGAACCATTCACCGCTGGTCTGACCAATCGGAATCCACGCTTCAAGATCGTTTAGATAACGCGGACAGGGAAATGTTCCGGGCAGCCTCAGAGAATAACATCGATATATACGCTGAGTGAGTTTATAAGGAAGTGCATTGGAGATGTTGTGCCCACTGTGACTGTTAAAACCAACCCTAACCAGAAAATATGGATGAATGGCGTTTTTTGCGCAAAACTGAAAGTGCAAACCACCGCATTTAACCATGGAAAGAGGTCTGGAAATATGGTTGAATATAAACAGTGTAGTTACTCTGTCTTTAAGGCAATCAAACAAGCGAAATGTCAGTACAGGGACAAATTGGAGTCGCAATTCAGTGGCTCAGGCAGGAGACGTATGTAGCAGGGTCTACAGGAAATCACGGACTACAAAAAGAAAACCGGCCACGTCACAGACACCGACGTCTCGCTTCCAGACAAACTAAACACCTTTACACGCTTTGAGGATAATACAGTGCAACTGTCGCAGCCTGCTAACAAGGACTGTGCCCCCCCTCTTCTGGCCGACGTGAGAAAGACATTTAAACGTGTTAACCCTCGCAAGGCTGTGGCCCACCTCTCTTGGAGGTGGGCCACAGTACAGCCACTACTGATGAGCTCACCTGAGGTCAATTGACTAATTGCTATTGGTGCTACTTTAAGGACCTGACTGAAGGGCAGAGGGGAGGCAGAATGATTACAGCCGGAGGTTACGGCGAATTCCACAGTGAAATTAGTCCCTGTTACAGGTTCGGCTCAAGCTGTTGGTTTTGAGTTTAGTACCAACTGGTAGTTGTATTTTTATTTGACTGTTTAGATGGAGACTCATATCTCCCTCACCAACTTAAGCACCAGCTGTCAGAGCAGCTCACAGATCACTGCACCTGTACATAGCCCACCTGTAAATAGCCCATCCAACTACCTCATCCCCATACTGTTATTTATTTATTTTGCTCCTTTGCACCCCAGTATCTCTACTTGCACATTCATCTTCTGCATCTATCACTCCAGTGTTTAATTGCTATATTGTAATTATTACATGACTATGGCCTATTTATTGCCTTACCTCCCTGATCCTACCTCATTTGCACACACTGTATATAGACTTTTTCTATTGTATTATTGACTGTATGTTTGTTAATTGCATGTGTAACTCTGTTTTGTTGTTTGTGTCGCACTGCTTTAACGGTCGTCGTATGAAGAAGGTGTGGACCAAAGCGCAGCGTGGTAAGTGTTCATGCTTTCTTTACTAAAACTGAACACTGAGACAAAATAACCAAAAATAGAACAACACGAAAACAGTTCTGTCTGGTGCAGAAACACAAAACAGAAAACAACTACCCACAAAAACACAGGTGGGAAAAGGCTACCTAAGTATGGTTCTCAATCAGAGACAACGATAGACAGCTGCCTCTGATTGAGAACCATAACCGGCCAAACACACAGAAATAGAAAGCATAGAACACAAAACATAGAATGCCCACCAACTCACGTCCTGACCAAACCAAAATAGAGACATAAAAAGGATCTCTAAAGTCAGGGCGTGACAACTGCTTTGCTTTATCTTGTCCAGGTCGCAGTTGTAAATGAGAACTTGTTCTCAACTAGCCTACCTTGTGAAATTTAAAAATGTAAAAAAATGTATAAATAAAAGATAGCCCTTACACGGGCCTTTGTTAGTACTTCCCCGGGGAGAGTTGAAAGAAGAACACCCAATACAGTTTCCTTCTTTTTGTCATGTCTCTGCGTCTCATTTAGTTCTAAGAATCGTGTTAGTGAAGGCGTATGGCCTTTAGCACATTTCTTAATATATATTTTTTCCTTTGGCTTTGATGCCTCATGTTCTGAGTATTGCTCTGTTCAAGTAGACAGTACTTTTGCTGTGATTTGATAGGTGTGTCAGTGGGCTCACTGTGAACGTTCTGAGAGACTCTTGGTTTAGGTCAGTTATAAAGTAATCTACAGTAGTACTGCCAAGAGATGAGCTACAGCTGTACCTAACATAGGTGTCCCTTCGAATACTACCATTGACTATGTACATACCCAGCCTCAGACAGTACTGCAGGAGTCTCTCTCAGTTTATCTTTCTCTCTCTCATTACTTTTCCACACTAAATCAGAGGCTTGGCTACATTGTCTTCCTGGGATTATTATTATTTCTGGATTATTGTTTTCAGTTTAGGGAGTTTTTTTTGTATTTTTCCACTCATTGATTATAAAAGTTAATTGGTCACATACATTCACAGGTTTAGCAGGTGTGTGTTATAAACTCTGCAAAAAAAGAAACGTCCTCTCACTTTCAACTGTGTTAATTTTCAGCAAACTTAACGTGTGTAAATATTTGTATGAACATAACAAGATTCAACAACTGAGACATAAAGTGAACAAGTTCCACAGACATGTGACTAACAGAAATTGAATAATGTGTCCCTAAACAAAGGTGGGGTCAAAATCAAAAGTAACAGTCAGTATTGGGTGTGGCCACCAGCTGCATTAAGTACTGCAGTGCATCTCCTCCTCATGGACTGCACCAGATTTGCCAGTTCTTGCCGTGAGATGTTACCCCACTCCTCCAGCAAGGCACCTACAAGTTCCCGGACATTTCTGGGGGGAATGGCCCTAGCCCTCACTCTCCAATCCAACAGGTCCCAGATGTGCTCAATGGGATCGAGATCCGGGCTCTTCGCTGGCCATGGCAGAACACTGACACTCCTGTTTTGCAGGAAATCACGCACAGAATGAGCAGTATGGCTGTTGGCAATGTCATGCTGGAGAGTCATGTCAGGATGAGCCTGCAGGACGGGTACCACATGAGGGAGGAGGATCTCTTCCCTGTAACGCACAGTGTTGAGATTGCCTGCATTGACAACAACCTCAGTCCGATGATGCTGTGACACACCGCCCCAGACCATGATGGACCCTCCAGCTCCAAATTGATCCCGCTCCAGAGTACAGGCCTCGGTGTAACACTCATTCCTTCGACGATATACGCAAACTGACCATCACCCCTGGTGAGACAAGACCGCGATTCGTCAGTGAAGAGCACTTTTTGCCAGTCCTGTCTTGTCCAGTGACGGTGGGTTTGTGCCCATAGGCGACATTGTTGCCGGTGATGTCTGGTGAGGACCTGCCTTACAACAGGCCTACAAGCCCTCAGTCCAGCCTCTCTCAGCCTATTGCAGACAGTCTGAGCACTGATGGAAGGATTGTGCGTTCCTTGTGTAACTCGGGCAGTTGTTGTTGCCATCCTGTACCTGTCCCGCAGGTGTGATGTTCGGATGTACTCATCCTGTGCAGTTGTTGTTACATGTGGTCTGCCACTGTGAGGACGATCAGTCTTTTTGGTCTTTTTCAGAGTCAGTAGAAAGGCCTCATTCGTGTCCTAAATTTTCATAACTGTGAACTTAATTGCCTACCTGCTGTAAGCTGTTAGTGTCTTAACGACCGTTCCACAGGTGCATGTTCATTAATTGTTTATGGTTCATTGAACAAGCATGGGAAACAGTGTTTAAACTCTTTACAATGAAGATCTGTGAAGTTATTTGGAATTTTTCGAATTATCTTTGAAAGACAGGGTCCTGAAAAAGGGACGTTTCTTTTTTTTGCTGAGTTTAGCAGGTGCAGTGAGGTGTTTAGGTTAGAGGGAGTTTGATTGTGTTTCATTTGAAAACTTTATGAAGAATGTAGCTTGGACTAATTGATCAACAGGGATACCGCCTGCAAGCTCTGAAACACGGAGTGTTGTGTGTGTGTGTGTGTGTGTGTGTGTGTGTGTGTGTGTGTGTGTGTGTGTGTGTGTGTGTGTGTGTGTGTGTGTGTGTGTGTGTGTGTGTGTGTGTGTGTGTGTGTGTGTGTGTGTGTGTGTGTGATCAACAATCATTCAGCCTACACGCCTGTCAAATGAGTACATTGTTCTCGTTTCCATTCAATTTGTCTCAGTATGTTCTATCTGAGAGAACAACCCACGTTAATACTAGAGTTGAATATTTACTCGATATTTTCCATCCAGAGAATAAATCCCTTTTCTCCTGGTTAACCCGGTATGTCCTGCCAAAAGCAGCAGTGTCATTCGAAAGCATTATATGGCATATAAAGCATTATATGGCATATAAATGTCTGGATTTGATTATATCTTTGATCAGCATGAAAAGTCAAGCCTGGTGCTTCCCGAGGCTGATGAGCCATATATTAAATACATTTTGTGATCCCTAAATGAACCACGTTTAATCAGACCAAGCCCAAAACATATGGTGCTGTTAAAAACAGAAAAAAGAGAAAAGCCCATAGATGTAGCTAGCTATATGCTCTCTTGGTTAAATAAATGAAACTAGCTCCAGTAGGCTAATTTTTTTGTGTGTGAACTGTATTGCCATACTGTATTATATTATACTGTGTTATATGGACTGGAATTACACACATTGTTCAAACAATGATGAAGCAGAAGAGAACATGCAATTGTGGTGGAGCAGATGCGGCTACAAAGTTACAAGTATAGGCTAGTGCATTTGATTTTAATTTTGAAACATAATAGGGCCTCATTGTATAATTAGTATGCTGACACACCTTTCATAATATTAATATTAGCCTACCTGCTCTTTCTCGCTCTATTGTTGCATCATTCGTTTTTCGTTGCAACAGTTAAACAAAATAAGTTTAGTTTTCCTTTGTTCATCATTCATCATTCCTCGGCGTACACATCACAGACACACTGAAATGGTGCACCCACACTGACAGCGTGGTGAAGAAGGCGCAGCAGCGCCTCTTCAACCTCAGCAGGCTGAAAAAATTCAGCTTGTCACCAAAAACACTCACAAACTTTTACAGATGCACAATCGAGAGCATCCTGTCGGGCTGTATCACCGCCTGGTATGGCAACTGCTCCGCCCACAACCGTAAGGCTCTCCAGAGGCAAACTACCTGCCCTCCAGGACACCTACGCCACCCGATGTCACAGGAAGGCCAAAAAGATCCTCAAGGACAACAACCATCCGAACCACTGCCTGTTCACCCAGCTATCATCCAGAAAGCGAGGTCAGTTACAGGTGCATCAAAGCGGGGACCAAGAGACTGAAAAACAGCTTTTATCTCAAGGCCATCAGACTGTTAAACAGCCATCACTAACATTGAGTGGCTGCTGCCAACATACAGACTCATCTCCAGCCACTTTAATAATGAAAAATTGATGTAATAAATGTATCACTAGCCACTTTAAACAATGCCACTTTATATAATGTTTCCATACCCTACATTACTCATCTCATATGTATATACTGAACTCTACCACGTCTACTGCATCTTGCCTATTCCATTCGGCCATCGCTCATTCATATATTTTTATGTACATATTCTTATTCATTCCTTTACACTTGTGTGTATAAGGTAGTTGTTGTGAAATGTATGATTAGATTACTTTTTTTAGATATTACTGAATGGTCGGAACTAGAAGCACAAGCATTTCGCATTAACATCTGCTAACCATGTATATGTGACGAATACAATTTGATTTGATGACATCCTTGAATAATATAGAACTAGATGCAGAATGCTTTCACTTCTCTTCGCAAAGATTGATTGGTTATGGGTCTGAATAAATAACTGCTATAGCCTTCCCGCCATCACGCGGTCCCTCTTCTTTCAAACTACCCGGTGTGTTCTATTGGCTGCTGTATTTAACATTCAGCAAAAAAAGAGCTCGCGTCCCTCTTCGAAAACTCTGTTGCTATAAGAAATTCTCAAAAAATAAATGTTCAGCAAGCTATTCTAGTCTTGTTTTTCCTGCATGGGACTCCAAGAGCTAAGGAGCTTTTTTTTTTTTTTTTGCAGAGCCCGGAGGAACACAGGTGCTTGTGTATCGTGCAAGAGACAGAGGCTGTAAATCAGAAGACTATTACACATAACCCATCTTTAATTATCTAAATATAAGGCTAATACTGCATTGAATGTATTACCTGAAAGAGGTAAGCCAGGACATCTATATATACAGAATAGGGCTATATATCAATCTAGAACAGGATTATCTATTTTGGATGCAATATGAATGGAGTTGATGGAGTGTACTGATTTAAAGCAACGATATTCGAGCGATAGGTTGTTCTAAAACTCTGCAGCTGTAATAAAAAATGTAATCTTTACAATAAAAAAACAAGGTGATCCCTGAAATCCAGATGTAGATTGGTTAAATTAGACATGCATTCTGTCTTTATATTACTGTAACATCGGCTATGCTGTAGCAGATGTAGATTGGTTAAATTAGACATGCATTCTGTCTTTATGTTACTGTAACATCGGCTATGCTGTAGCAGATGTAGATTGTTTAAATTAGACATGCATTCTGTCTTTATGTTACTGTAACATCGGCTATGCTGTAGCAGATGTAGATTGGTTAAATTAGACATGCATTCTGTCTTTATAATACTGTAACATCGGCTATGCTGTAGCAGATGTAGACCTACCTGTCACATGAAAATAATTTACCATAATGAGATCATAGGTCTACACATGCATTGTGAACTGAGCTCTACACTGAGATGGGCTGTCTGGCCCCACCCTGAGGGTTGATGATTCACCACGCAGAGGCCGTAGAGAAGACAGATGTAGACATCTCATATAATTTAACAGTTCCATTTCACACTATGCTGTTTACATAAATAATTTATAAAAATGTACAGGTTTCAGGCAGTTGTTTATCCCGGGAAAAGGGAGTGACTCTGGGCTGTAAATCCCGGTAAATCCCAGTAACCGGGTTCCCACCATTCAACCCTAATTAGTACACACTGAATAGCCATATTAATAACCAAGGACAGAGGCAGATGTGGGAGGAATAATCAAGACAAAGCTGCCTTAAGATCTCAGACTCTTCAAGTCAAAAGCTTTCTAAATCTGTGACCACTAACACTTGAATCTCACAGATACTCTATAGTTTCATCAATCATAGTATCGGGACATTCTAGTCAACTAAGAACACAATACTTAAAGCCAGAGAAAAGGGAAAGAAACATGGACCTATTTCACAGTGTCTGCTTTCCAAATGGCACCCATCCCATGCATAGTATATTACCTTATGGGTCCTGGTCAAAAGTAGTACACTACCCTATGGGCCCTGGTCAAAAGTAGTACACTACCCTATGGGTCCTGGTAAAAAGTAGTACACTACCCTATGGGTCCTGGTCAAAAGTAGTACACTACCCTATGGGTCCTGGTCAAAAGTAGTACACTACCCGATATTAGCAATTTTGCTACCCAAAGTGTTCCCCCATCTTATGTTGGGAAATTCATATTTTAGAAGGAGATACTGTTGGAATCTCCAAAAGCGGAGAGGTAGATAGAATGAGCTCCAGACACCTGCCTGCCTTGCCTGTGTTCACATAATCTCACAGAAACATAATATCATTCAGCATTCCAATAGCCAAGACACATGCACTCACACTCAATAGCTGTCCATCACTCACTCACTCTCTCTGTCCATCACTCACTCATTCACTCACTCAATATCTGTCCATCACTCACTCCCCGACTCACTCACTCACTAACTCAACCTCTGTCTATCACACACTCACTCAATCTCTGTCCATCACTCACTCAACCTCTGTCCATCACAGACTCACTCACTCACTCACTCTCTGTCCATCACGCACTCACTCATTCACTCACTCACTCACTCACTCACTTAATCTCTGTCCATCACTCACTCACTCACTCACTCACTCACTCACTCTCTGTCCATCACTCACTCACTCACTCACTAAATCTCTGTCCATCACTCACTCACTCTCTGTCCATCATTCACTCACTCACTCTCTGTCCATCACTCACTTACTCACTCTCTGTCCATCAGTCACTCTCTGTCCATCACTCACTCACTCACTCACTCAATAAATCTCTGTCCATCACTCACTCACTCACTCACTCTCTGTCCATAACTCACTCCCTCACTCACTCTCTGTCCATCACTCACTCACTCACTAAATCTCTGTCCATCACTCACTCACACACTCACTCTCTGTCCATCATTCACTCACTCACTCACTCTCTGTCCATCACTCACTTACTCACTCTCTGTCCATCAGTCACTCTCTGTCCATCAGTCACTCTCTGTCCATCAGTCACTCTCTGTCCATCAGTCACTCACTCACTCACTCACTAAATCTCTGTCCATCACTCACTCACTCACTCACTCACCCACTCACTCTCTGTCCATCACTCACTGACTCACTCTCTGTCCATCACTCACGCACTCACTAAATCTCTGTCCATCACTCACTCACACACTCACTCTCTGTCCATCATTCACTCACTCACTCTCTGTCCATCACTCACTTACTCACTCTCTGTCCATCACTCACTCTCTGTCCATCACTCACTATCTGTCCATCACTCACTCTCTGTCCATCACTCACTCACTCACTCACTAAATATCTGTCACTCACTCACTCACTCACTCACTCACTCACTCACTCACTCTCTGTCCATCACTTACTCACTCACTCTCTGTCCATCACTTACTCACTCACTCACTCACATTCCCTCTCCCTTCTCTAGCATCATTCCTACCTTCCTTCTCTCCCTGATTATCATTATGTTTTTTTCCCTCCCTCTGTAAATTTGACAGGAAACATAGTTTCAGTGGGTCTTGAAGAGTTAGGGTTTAGGTGCACGGGGAATAGCCGCTCGGATCGGAGAGAAGGCAGAACACAAGTTCATCTTCCATGAATAACTGGACCTGCAGGAAACATATGTGGCCACGTTATTATAGGACGACTTGAGAGAATGATGATCTGCAACAAATAGCGCATCTCAGATTCAGAAGAAAAATACAGCCAAGCTGGCCTGCAACTGTGCCTTTCTAGGCATTATAAATCATCAAGAGTGGACCCACTACTGATCCTTATCAATTGTCCAGAGTAGACCCACTACTGATCGTTATCAATTGTCCAGAGTAGACCCACTACTGATCCTTATCAACTGTCCAGAGTAGACCCACTACTGATCCTTATCAACTGTCCAGAGTAGACCCACTACTGATCCTTATCAACTGTCCAGAGTAGACCCACTACTGATCCTTATCAACTGTAGAGAGTAGACCCACTACTGATCCTAAAAGATAAATGGAATTTAAATCACATGGCTGTTTGCGTCGTTATTCAACTGACATTTTCCCTGCAGTTTAAAGCTTTGGGTGGAATGTTAAAACAACTTGAAAACAATAATGCATTTATTCATTGCATCGTGGTGTTGCAAGCTGGTCTAGATAATTGTTTCGTCCCTAAACATGATCAATATGGGTGCTTTTTGAGCTGCGTGTCTCATGTCATCACTGTTCTTTCAAGCGCGATGTCGCACCTGGGCTCTCCAGTGCCTATCAGCTATTCCTCCTTGTTCTTGTGGATTTACATAGACAATTGGTGCAGCTTGGAATGATTTTGTACGTGGTACGATTGCTAGTTAGCCTATTGTAGATCTGGATAAACGATCCACTTACCACTATTGTCACTATGAACGGTGGATAGAGGGCAGGATATACAGTTAGACTGGTAGACCATATTGACCTATTGTAAAATTAGCGCCACGGAAAAGCATAATGCATATGGGAAGTAGCAAAACACCTTGACAGGGGAGGAGCAAGCAAGCAAAGGCAGAACGGATATTCGTGCTGGACCATGTATATACTAACATCCGTGATGCATATAACGCCATCCCCACCCCCACATTGGCCAATTAGATCACATCTCTCTGTTCCTACTCCCCGCCTACAAGCATCAACTCTAGAGGGAGCAACTCACAAAGCCGCTGGCACAGATGGCATCCCAGGCTGCGTCCTCAGAGTGTGTGCTTACCAGCTGGCGGGCATTTTCTCTGACATCTTCAACCTGTCCCTGTCCCAGGTTGTTGTCCCCACCTGCTTCAAGGAGACCACCATTGTCCCAGTGCCCACAATAAAACAAGGTGACATGCTCAAATTACTATCGCCCCGTCGCATTCACTTCGCTCATCATGAAGTGCTTCGAGCGGCTGGTCATGGGCCACATCAAGGCTGTATGCCAGGTACACTGGACCCATTCCCATTTGCCTACCGCTCCAACAGATCCACGGAAGACGCCAATTCTATCGCTATTCACACGGCCGCATCTGGACAAGAGGAACACCTACAGTCTACAGTTGATGTCAGAGGTTTACATACACCTTAGCCAAAAACATTTAAACTCAGTTTTTCACAATTCCTGACATTTAATCCTAGTAAAAATTCCCTGTTTTAGGTCAGTTAGGATCACCACTTTAATTTAAGAATGTGAAATGTCAGAATAATAGTAGAGAGAATTATTTATTTCAGCTTTTATTTCTTTCATCACATTCCTAGTGGGTCAGAAGTATACATACACTCAATTAGTTTTGGTAGCATAGTTCTTTGAATTACTTAACAAGGGTCAAACGTTTCGGGTAGCCTTCCACAAACTTCCCACAATAAGTTGGGTGAATTTTGGCCCATTCCTCCTGACAGAGCTGGTGTAACTGAGTCAGATTTGTAGGCCTTCTTGCTCGCACACACTTGTTCAGTTCTGCCCAAAAATGATCTATAGGATTGAGGTCATGGCTTTGTGATGGCCACTCCAATACCTTGACTTTGTTGTCCTCAAGCCATTTTGAACACAACTTTGGAAGTATGCTTGGGGTCATTGTTCATTTGGTAGACTTATTTGCAACCAAGCTTTAACTTTCTGACTGATGTCTTGAGATGTTGCTTCAATATATCCACATAATTTTCCTGCCTCCTGATGCCATCAATTTTGTGAAGTGCACCAGTCCCTCCTGCAGCAAAGCACCCCCACAACATGATGCTGCCACCCCCGTGCTTCACGGTTGGGATGGTGTTCTTCAGCTTGCAAGCCTCCCATTTTTCCTCCAAACATAACGATGGTCATTATGGCCAAACAGTTCTATTTTTGTTTCATCAGACCAGAGGACATTTCTCCAAAAAGTACACTCTTTGTCCCCATGTGCAGTTGCAAACCGTAGTCTGGCTTTTTTATGTCAGTTTGGGAGCTGTGGCTTCTTGCTTATGTCGATATAGGACTCGTTTTTATGTGGATACAGATACTTTTGTACCTGTTTCCTCACTCATCTTCACAAGGTTCTTTGCTGTTGTTCTGGGATTGATTTGCACTTTTCACACCAATGTACGTTTATCTCTAGGAGACAGAACACGTCTCCTTCCTGAGTGGTATGACAGCTGCGTGGTCCCATGTTGTTTATACATGCATACTATTGTTTGTACAGGTGAACGTGGTACCTTCTGGCATTTGTAAATTGCTCCCAAGGATGAGCAATTCAGCCAGCAGCATACCACCCTGCATACCACCCTGCAAACCACTGCTGGCTTGCTTCTGAAGCTAAGCAGGGTTGGTCCTGGTCAGTCCCTGGATGGGAGACCAGGTGCTGCTGGAAGTGGCATTGGAGGGCCAGTAGGAGGCACTCTAGCGTCTGGTCTAAAAAATATTCCATCGCAGTCCCCTGTGTAGGGTGCCGTCTTTTGGATGGGACATTAAATGGGTGTCCTGACTCTCTGAGGTCATTGAAGATCCCATGGCACTTGTTGTAAGAGTAGGGGTGTTAACCCTGGTGTCCTGGCTAAATTCCCAATCTGCCTCTCAAACCCTCATGGTCACCTAATGATTCCTAGTTTACAATTGGCTCATTCATCCCCCTGTAACTATTCCCCAGGTTGTTGCTGTATATGAGAAAGTGTTCTCAGTCAACTTACCTGGTAAAATAATGGCTAAAAAAAATCTTGGTGGATTTCTTTTGATTTTCCCATGATGTCAAGCAAAGAGGCACTGAGTTTGAAGGTAGGCCGAGAAATACATCCACAGGTACACCTCCAATTGACTCAAATTATGTCAATTAGCCTATCAGAAGCTTCTAAAGCCATGACAGGATTTTCTGGAATTTTCCAAGCTGTTTAAAGGCACAGTCAACTTAGTGTGTGTAAATGTCTGACCCACTGGAATTGTAATACAGTGAATTATAAGTTAAATAATGTGTCTGTAAAGAATTGTTGGAAAAATTACTTGTGTCATGCACAAAGTAGATGTACTAACCGACTTGCCAAAACTATTATTTGTTAACAAGAAATTTGTGGAGTGGTTGAAAAACAAGTTTTAATGACTCCAACCTAAGTATATGTAAACTTCCGACTTCAACTGTATATGAGAATGTTGTTCACTGCCTACAGTTCAGCATTCAACACTATTGTTCTCTCCAAACTCAACACCAAGCTCAGCTTCCTGGGTCTGGACTACACCCTCTGCAACTGAATCCTGGACTGACGAGCAGACCACAGGCTGTGAGGATTAACACAGGGGACCCCCAGGGGTGTGTCCTCAGCCCTCTGCTGTACACCCTTTCACCCACGACATCAACTCCATCATCAAGTGTGCTGACGACACCACGATTCAAGGCTTGAAAACCAACAATGATGAGTCAGCCTGTAGGGATGTAAGTGAACTGGCATTGTTCTGCCAGGACAACAACCTCTCCCTTAATGTCAGCAAAACAAAGGAGTTCATTGTTGGCTTCAGGAAGCAGAGGAGGCATTGTGACCCGATCCACCAACAAGCTCTCACAGTCTCACTGTAGAATTAAACATTCATCCACGTTCTCCAAACGTCCACAACAAAGTTACACCAAACATCAAAAGTGTTTTTGTTGCTCCTGCATTTCCCCAAAGTCCTCAGGACATCAATATTTTTAAACACTTGCCCCCAAATTCTGCCGTCCCCAAAATATTGGACTATAAATTGTGCCTTCCTGTATTATACTCATGCTAAAATGTTTATTCTATTCTACTGAGCCATTTACTTTATGATCGTAATTCTTATCTTGTATTATTTATTTTTGTTGTTGCATTGTTGAGAAGGGGCCTGCAAGTAAACAGTTCATTGGATGATGTATATCATGTGTATCCCGTACATAGGACTATTACAACTTGAAATGTGGCTAGGATGGAAGAAATTATATAGTGAAACCTGCAAAACGGTGAATTAAAACCAAAGGGAAAAACACACTACCCTCCTCTTTTCCCAATAAGAAAACATACAACCCTCCCCAAAGATTTTTTGTTGTTGTTTGACAACCCTATTCAATGGTTCTACCACTGTGTCCCATTTAGTGTGTATAGTACGTCACTGCTCTCTCATACTAGCTCCCCGCTAAGACTTGGCTAGGTGTTGAGAAAGGAGAACAGAGGAATTGAAAAAAGGATAGGAGGATGGAGAGGAAGAGAGCGACACTGACTTCTGGACTAGCCGGCACTTGAGGAGAAAGAGACAGAAGGAAGGATGAAGGGGGTTGAATCAAGGGGAGAGTGAAAGCGAGGGAGGGAGGGAGAAATGGAGGGGTGGAGCTCCAGAGGGTGGGAGTTCAGGCTTTCCCCACTGAATGATTGCAGCGATTAGCAGAGCGGGCAAGGTGAGTTGGCTGGGTGTTGAGGAATGGCTACATCGGGACACTATTGATGTGTCAGTTTGATTGAGTGGTTGAGGGCCCCAGCGCTAATTGCTTCATCAGACCGGCCGCACTACCGCTTTACTGCTGCATGCACTACCCTTGACCAGGGCCCATAGATTTCTGGTCAGAAGTAGTGCACTATGTAAGGAATAGGGTGCCACTTGGGACGCAGGTTCAATCTCATTCCCCTACACCCCCCCCCCCCGCCCCGGTCCCTACACCCCCTTGTACTCCCAATCACTGCCCCTCAGCCCTACACCCCCCGCCACCTCCCAATCACGCTACAAAACACACCTGAAAAGAACATTTCCTGGAGAAAATGTGTGTGCTTGTGAGCTTGTCTTAAAGTATTTATGGTTGTGAAATAAGATAAAATAGTGGTATTGGCTGCAGTGGTAATGGTAGTGACTAGTTATACAATACAAGGGTTCCAAAAGGGTTATTTGCGGAAGGATAGGGTTCTACCAAGAAACGTTTTGATCGGAGGGACCCTTTTTGTAAGACAAGAGTTCTTTGGAAGGCAAGAAGGGATCTTCTACATAGAACTAGTGATGGTACAGTTGTATACCGGAGCTCTGAGGCAGGCTTTGAAATCGCTAAGCAGTTTACTTCGAAGCAGATGCTTGTATCACTTTATCAGAAGCACGTGATCAATGATGTCCGAAAGCTTTGTTTTGTCAAAAAAACATCTGATTGATATGGTAGTGGTTTCGGTAGAAGATAAAAAGGCTTTCCTGCGCACGTGCTAAAGTGTATGGGACGTCATCTATAATAATTTGGCTGCCAAAAATCTTATGACCAGAAGGAGCCACTAGTGTACACCGTGTTGATCAAAGCCTTGAGTAATGAACCTATTTTTGACACAATTGGCTTGAAACACTCAATATTTCAGGAAGCTGTGTCCCCATCACTACATAGAACCATTTATCACATTTCCCAGCATGCTCTATTGCCAGTTGAGTTTCTGAATTGTTTGCTTTAATATCTGTGCTTTTGCATGTACATTGATTGATTGAAAAAATGTATGCCCAAAAAAATTAAAATAGCATAATTGTTTTCTAAACTAATCCAATCTGTTAGTGGTCGGACTTAGTGCACCCGTTATTGGGACAGTTGCTCCTGTTTAGATGATTGAGGTAGTCTGAGTATTCAAGCTGCCCTACTCAGTAGTCGTTCTGAATGCATGTTGTGGGTGAAAAACAAAATCAGCTTGTTGGCTATCCTAACTCTGACTGGATTCAAATAGGAATTAAACATAACTTTGCAAACCAGCAAAATGTGATTTGTAGGCTTGATGTGGTCTCAAACCAAGAGTTTCACAACACCACTGTGTTAGGGTATAACAAGTCCCTCAAATAAAAGCCTTATGATGTAATATATTGTCATAAATCATTTATTTTAAACACTAATAAGGCCGGTGGACTGTTCATATAGGGTTCTTGGAAGGACCCTCCAAAGTTAAATGGGTCTAGAGTAGATTGGTCTAGATTAGTATACGTTTTTGGCCATTGAAATGAATTTGGTTTTAGGCAAATATTGTTATCGTTCAAAAAGTGTAAATAGGGTCACATATATTTTTGCAGGCAACCTGAGTCTTTCTGCATGTTTGTTTGATGGTGAGTCGTTTAAGTGTTTCAGCAAGCACACTCAACTTCCTCACATCTGTTTTTTTCCCTCTCTTTGCTGGTTATCACACTCCTCTATTTTTTTTTATTTAACCAGGCAAGTCAGTTAAAAAAAAAATATGATTTACATAAATGGCCTAGGAACAGTGGGTTAACTGCCTTGTTCAGGGGCAGAACGACAGATTTGTACTTTGTCGGCTCCGGGATTAAATCTAGCAACCTTTCGGTTACTGGCCCAACGCTCTAACCACTAGACGACCTGCTGGTTACTGGCCCAACGCTCTAACCACTAGACTACCTGCTGGTTACTGGCCCAACGCTCTAACCACTAGACTACCTAACGCCCCTAGTTTAACCACCTTCCATTACTCTCTACATCTATAACCTCTCTTTCTCCCTGACTTTCTCTCTCTCCCCCTCTCTCTCCCCCTGTCTCTCGCCCCCCCCCCCCTCCCTCTCTCAGTTATCACTTTTACTCAAGGCTATCCCTCTCACTGCTCCCTCTTTCAAGTCTTAACGAGCAAATTAAGTGGGTTCATTTCACTCCTCTCTCACGTTCTTTTGTTCCCCATTTTTGGAAGCTTATTGGCCTATTTTCAACTAGTCTTTGTTTAAATGTCTCCCCAAACTAAAGCCTCCCTTACTCTGATGTAATTCTTCAGGTGCTGACGCTGACCTTGTAATGTCTTTCTTAGATGCAGACTGCATCTCAAATACAATCCTATCTCCATAGGGCTAAGGTCAAACGTAGTGCAATATTTATGGCACAAAGTGCCAGTTGGGATGGAGCCCCGATACTTATTTTCTCACAGTTGTTTTCAACACTGCCTGTGAAAAATACATTAGTTGTGTTGGGATTCTGAGCTTGCCAATCGCCCCGCTCTTTCCTTCTCTCAAGAGCTGCCATTCAGCAGTGGTAAAGAATGCTAACAAGAATAGTTCTGACTCCACTCAGACCAACACACAGGTAGAATATCAATGTAGGGATACTGGGGGTCGCAAATAGCAGAGAGAGTGGGAAGGGTAGTTTAAGATTAGGGTTTACATATTACTGATATTCACAAGAGCATGCCACTGAGAACTGGATTAGTATGAGAGATAGAATGGGCCTGAGAACTGGATCAGTTTGAGAGCCAGAATGGACCTGAGAAACTGGATCAGTTTGAGAGCCAGAATGGACCTGAGAAACTGGATCAGTATGAGAGCTAGAATGGACCTGAGAAACTGGATCAGTTTGAGAGCCAGAATGGACCTGAGAAACTGGATCAGTTTGAGAGCCAGAATGGACCTGAGAAACTGGATCAGTTTGAGAGCCAGAATGGACCTGCGAAACTGGATCAGTATGAGAGCTAGAATGGACCTGAGAAACTGATCAGTAGTCAGAGGATGTAAGCAGAGTGGAGCTGGAGTGGAGCGAGAAGCGGAGCTTGAGTAATTTGGCTGTGGCATGGAACGGATTTACAAAATGTTGGGGCATTGGCCTTCTCCCTTGGCAGCAGGTAATGGGGATCCTTAATAAATACAAATACAAATAGACATTCTTCCTCCAATTTTGCTCCGGTACCACTCTGCCCAACATTTTTCATTTCCTTCATCACTGTTCTTTTAATAAGGCCTATTCTGCTGTATTTATTTAGCTTACCCCACCACTAATGTGCAGAGATGTTGATATGAGTTGACAAAGAAATAGGTCAAAGCCTTTCTAGCCTAATTTGATAACAAGACAACCAATGAGCACATGCAGCAGCACCAGAGACGGTTTGGTTTCTATATTCCTATAGGCCAGTTGTCTATCAACTGTCAAATGTGGTCACAACAGAACCAGCAACAGAACCAGCAACAGAACCAGCAACAGAACCAGCAACAACTGAACTATCTGATCATCAATAGATTAGAGAAGAAGCAGTTTGTTTGTTAACACAGAGGCCACATATAACCAGGTAGGTCCTTCTTCTATAGACTACGACATGTTATTTAAATGTTGAAGCTTCTTACGATAGCCTACTTGAATACCAAATGGTACATGTTTGTTAAATGATCGTTTTGAACAAAAAATTTGTGGAGCGAATTTGAAGGTGCAGTTTTTTTTCTGTGAGTGCTGAACTATTATTTGTGGAGTGGGGCAAAGGACGTTGAGTGCTGGAGCAATGTGCAAAAACCACTCCATGAGCAATGTGAAAAAAGACCGCTCCATGAGCAATGAGCAAAGATCGCTCCATGAGCAATGAGCAAAGATCGCTCCATGAGCAATGAGCAAAGACCGCTCCATGAGCAATGAGCACAGACTGCTCCATGAGCAATGAGCAAAGATTGCTCCATGAGCAATGAGCAAAGACTGCTTCATGAGCAATGAGCAAAGATCGCTCCATGAGCAATGAGCAAAGACCGCTCCATGAGCAATGAGCAAAGACCGCTCCATGAGCAATGAGCAAAGACCGCTCCATGAGCAATGAGCAAAGACTGCTCTATGAGCAATGAGTGGGATTTTCAACTCACGTTCTCCGTCAATAATAGAAGCTCAGTCAAAGGGTTTAGTGATTCATTACAGTAAATCTCCTGTGTTATATTCCCTCTTATCAAACCTTCTTCATTCATGATATCCTCTCCCAATAAAACCAGGGTTTGAAATAGATAACACATGTAACATATACAGTACCAGTCAGAAAATTTGACACACCTACTCATTCAAGGGTTTTTCTTTAATTTGACTATTTTCTATATTGTAGAATAAAAGTGAAGACATCAAAACAATGAAATAACACATATGGAATCATGTAGTAATCAAAAAAGTGTTAAATCAAAATATATTTTATATTTGAGAATCTTCAAAGTAGCCACACTTTGCCTTGATGACAGCTTTGCACACTCTTGGCATTCTCAACCAGCTTCACCTGGAATGCTCTTCCAACAGTCTTGAAGGAGTTCCCTACATATGCCGAGCACTTGCTGGCTGCTTTTCTTCACCCTGCGGTCCAAATGATCCCAAACCATCTCAACTGGGTTGAGGTCAGGTGATTGTGGAGGCCAGGTCATTTCCTTCTTGGTCAAATAGCCCTTACACAGCCTGGAGATGTGTTGGATCATTGTCCTGTTGAAAAACAAATGATAGTCCAAACCAGATGGGATGACGTATCACTGCAGAATGCGTTGGTAGCCGTGCTAGTTCTGTATACAACCCATAACTTGTCACAACACAACTGATTGGCCCAAACGCATCAAGATGGAAAGAAATTCCACAAATATACTTTTAAGGACAACAAAGTTAAGGTATTGGAGTGGCCATAACATGGTGCACCTGTCAATTGAAATAGTTTCAACCTTATGAAGCTGGTTGAGAGAATGCCTAGAGTGTGCAAAGCTGTCATCAAGGCAAAGGCTACTTTGAAGAAGCTCAAATATAGAATATATATTTTGAATTTGTTCAACACCTTTTTGGTTACTACATGATTCCATATGTGTTATATCATAGTTTTGATGTCTTCATTGTTATTGTGCAATGTAGAAAATTGTAAAAACAAAGAAAAATCCTGGAATGAGTAGGTATGTCCAAACTTTGACTGGTACTATCAGTGAACACTTTTATTCAAATTGACTTACAGTAAGCATTTTTTTTATTTTAATTTTATTTAACTATGCAAGTCAGTTAAGAATACATTCTTATTTTCATTGATGGCCTCATTCTGCCTTGTTCAGGCGCAGAAAGACAGATTCTTACCTCGTCAGCTTGGAAATTCGCTCTTGCAACCTTTCGGTTACTAGTCCAACGCTCTAACCACTAGGCTACACTGCCGCCCCGTACATTAGTTGATGTTAGTTGAAGCATAAGCAGTGTGTGCATCCATTTTCAAATGGGTGGTCCCAACCGGAATCAAACCCACAACCTTGGCATTGCAAGCGCCACGCGCTACCAACTGAGCCACACAGGAGGAAATAGCTATGTTGGTTGGTCTCCTTCTAGTATATAGTGGTCTTGATGAGGTCCAGAGTCTGAGCTAGCACCCTGTCTAAAGTTCAGTTTCTCTTCTGTTCCTCTCTTCTTCTGGACCACATTTGCCAGCGCCAACTCTCACAGTCTCACATTAGAATTAGACAATAAATGTTTCTCAAATGTTAAGGTTAGGCATTAACTCTGAATGGTTAAGGTAAGGGTTAAGGTTAGGTACTAACTCTGAATGGTTAAGGTAAGGGTTAAGGTTAGGCATTAACTCTGAATGGCTAAGGTAAGGGCTAAGGTTTGGGATAGGCTTAAAGCAAAAAAGAGGCAGAGGATTACGCCCATCCGCCATCCCCGTCCACAACACTCTAGCAAAACCGAAAACTACTTGAAAGAAACAGCGCTCAGTGTTGCCCCTAGTGGCTGATTTTCACATCCCCGACGTCCTCAGACATGGATGGATGTCAAATGCTGACTTGTATCACGGGTGACCTGGCTGAACCACCAGCCTACGTCTCTTCCAAAGTATATATTCACAATGATGGGAGCGTTTACTGTACGCAGTGGATCACGTCTCTCTCTTTTCTCTCCTCCAATTCCCCAGGCTTCTTTCTCTCCATTCCGCCTGGTGTTGCCGATCATTACAACCAGTCAGAGCCCTACATATGGTTTGAATAATTCATATCATTATTTATTAGCAATCTGTCTGGGAGTATAATTAACTAAATAATGATCTAGAGTCAATTACCGGCCTACTAGCTGGATCTGGGGACTGTGGCTGGCCAGAGGAGAGAGCTTTCTGCAATGAGAAGAATGAAATAGATTGATCTTCATATCAACATCCTTTCTGAAGAGACAGAGAGAGACAGAGAGAGACAGAGAGAGACAGAGAGAGACAGAGAGAGACAGAGAGAGACAGAGAGAGACAGGAGAGAGAGAGAGAGAGAGAGAGAGAGAGAGAGAGAGAGAGTAGCATGAGGGAGAGGAAGAGAAAAAGAGAGGGGGTAGCATGATGGAGAGGAAGAGAGAAAGAGAGGGGGTAGCATGAGGGAGAGGAAGAGAGAAAGAGAGGGGGTAGCATGAGGGAGAGGAAGAGAGAAAGAGAGGAGGTAGCATGAGGGAGAGGAAGAGAGAAAGAGAGGGGTAGCATGAGAGAGAGGAAGAGAGAAAGAGAGGGGGTAGCATGAGGGCGAGGAAGAGAGAAAGAGAGGGGGTAGCATGAGGGAGAGGAAGAGAGAAAGAGAGGGGGTAGAATGAGGGAGAGGAAG
>NC_074694.1:12007289-12064789 GCF_029448725.1 Salvelinus fontinalis | reverse complement strand
TACAATAGTAATTCACAACGTCTACACTGTATTTCTGATGAATATGATGTTATTTTAATGGACAAAAATGAAATTTTCTTTCAAAAACAAGAACATTTCTAAGTGACCCCACATTTTTGAACGGTGGTGTATATATATATATATATACAAAACGCTACAGAAAAATGCATTGGCATTATGTTTCTTCTTGTCTAATTTACACCATGTTCGATTCTCGCTACTTAAACACAATGTTGACCACTTTCCTTCAATCCACAGAACAGACGTGTTCAAATCAATGACTCAAGGTCAATAGCACTGCTGTTCTTTTCTCATCCCAAGTATGACATGCTGAACAATAATTACTGTATCAATAAATATACACAATGTAGTTGTGTGTCAAATATTTAAGTTGAAAACACTGTATGTTAAAAACACTGTGTGTCACAATAACGTATTTTTGTTTGCACTATATCACCTGTGAAATCTCGTGAACATTTGATAGCACATGTGAAAGGTTATGTGAGAATCAATATGTGAAACCTCATGTGAAAAATATTTTAACAAAGCACACCTGCTAATTGAAATGCATTCCAGGTGACTACCTCATAAAGCTGGTTGAGAGAATGCCAAGAGTGTGCAAAGCTGTCATCAAGGCAAAGGGTGGCTACTTTGAAGAATCAAAATATATGAACTATATTTTGATTTGTTTAACACTTTTTTGGTTACTACATGATTCCATATGTATAATTTCAGTTTTAATGAAAAGATATGGCATGTGTCCCCCAGATCCTCAAAATGTTCGACAGCTGCACCATCGAGAGCATCCTGCCCGGTTGCATCACCGCCTGGTATGGCAACTGCTCGGCATCTGACCGTAAGGACCTACAAAGGGTAGTGCGTAAGGCCCAGTACATCACTGGGGCCAAGATTCCTGCAATCCAGGACCTATATAATAAGCGGTGTCAGAGGAAAGCCCATAAAATCGTCAGAGACTTCAGTCACCCAAGTCATAGACTGTTTTCTCTACTACCGCACTGCAAGCGTTACCACCAAGTCTAGGACCAAAAGGCTCCTTAAAACTTCTTGTCAATAGGGGGGGCGCTGTTTTCACTTTGGAAAAAATCGTGCCCAAATGAAACGGCCTCGTACTCTTTTCTAGATCATACAATAAGCATATTATTATTACTATTGGATAGAAAACACTCAGAAGTTTCTAAAATTGTTTGAATTATATCTGTGAGTAAAACAGAACTCATTTTGCAGCAAACTTCCATACAGAAAGTGAAAAATCTGAAAACGAGGCTCTGTTTCAGGGCCTGCCTATTCAACTGGCTTTTATTTATCGATATGCATGCACTTCATACGCCTTCCACTAGATGTCACCAGGCAGTGGAAGGTGGAATGGGGTGTCTAGCTTGATCTGAGGCCGAACAAGAGCTTTTGGAGTGACAGGTCCGGAATTGACTTTGTCTTAGAAGGCACGCGGCGGAGCTCGACATTGTGTTCTGAAAAGCGCTCGGTATGCACGGCGAATATCTCCGGCTTTGATTTTATTTGATACATATGATATTATCATCATAAAGTAGGTTTTTTTCAACCGAGTTTTATCAGTTTATTCAACGTTTATTGGGACTTTTGGAGTTTTCCGTTCTTTGTTCCAAGAGAGGATGGGGATGTTAGCAACCTTGGCTAGCAATGTGGAGCGAATTCGACAGAAGAAATGGACATTCTAAAACCAAACAACGATTTATTCTGGACCAAGGACTCCTTGTACAACATTCTGATGGAAGCTCAGCAAAAGTAAGAAAACATTTATGATGTTATTTCGTATTTCTGTGTAAAATGTTGACTCCTATTCTCCGCCGTTTTGGTGAGCGCTGTTTCACAATAACGCAAGCTGTATGTTATGGTAAAGTTATTTTAAAAAATCTAACAGCGGTTGCATTAAGAACCAGTGTATCTTTCATTTGCCCTACAACAAGTATTTTTATGTAAAGTTTATGAGGAGTTCTTTGGTCAGATTAGGTGAGTGTCCAAAATATCTCCGGAGATTCTGGTGAATCGATGCTACGTATTCACAATGTATAACCAGGATTTGTAGCTCTAAATATGCACATTTTCGAACAAAACATAATTGTATTGTATAACATGATGTTATAAGACTGTCATCTGATGAATTTGTTCAAGGTTAGTGATTAATTTTATATCTTTTGCTAGTTTTTGCGAAAGCTAATTTTGCGGTGAATAAATGCGTTTGTGTGTTTGCCTATTGTGGTAAGCTAATATAATTCTATATTGTGTTTTCGCTGTATAACACTTAAAAAATCGGAAATATTGGCTGGATTCACAAGATGTTTATCTTTCATTTGCTGTACACCACGTATTTTTCATAAATGTTTTATGATGAGTATTTATGTATTTCACATTGCTCTCTGTAATTATTCTGGCTGCTTTGGTGCTATTTTTGATGGTAGTTGCAATGTAAAACTATGATTTATACCTCAAATATGCACATTTTCGAACAAAACATAAATGTATTGTATAACATGTTATAAGACTGTCATCTGATGAAGTTGTTTCTTGGTTAGTGACTAATTTTATCTCTATTTTGTCGTTTTTGTGAAAGCTACCTATGCGGTGGAAACATGGTGGTTGTGTGTGTGCGGTTGTGTGTTTGGCTATTGTGGTTAGCTAATAGAAATACATATTGTGTTTTCGCTGTAAAACATTAAAAAAATCGGAAATGATGGCTGGATTCACAAGATGTTTATCTTTCATTTGCTGTATTGGACTTGTGAATTCATGAAAATTATATTATATGATATCCCTGTCCCATTAGGCTAGGCTATGCTAGTCAGCTTTTTTGATGAGGAGGATCCCGGATCCGGGATGGGTATTTTAACAGCTTCTACCTCCAAGCCATACGACTGCTTAACAATTAATCAAATGGTTAATGTTTGTACAATGTTTTGCACACTGCTGCTACTCACTGGTTATTATTTATGCATAGTCACTTCACCCCTACCTGCATGTACAAATTACCTCAACTAGCCTGTACCACCGCATACTGACTCAGTACTGGTACCCCCTGTATATAGCCTCGTTATTGTTTTGTTATTGTGTTACTTTTATTATTTTGTAGTTTAGTTCATTTATTTATTTGGTAAAAACTATTTTTGAACTGCACTGTTGGTTAAAAACTTCTTTGGGATCGGTGTCCAATCCACGGGATGGTTGAGCTAACGTAGGCTAATGTGATTAGCATGAGGTTGTAAGTAACAAGAACATTTCCCAGGACATAGACATATCTGATATTGTCAGACAGCTTAAATTTCTGTTAATCTAACTGCACTGTCCAATTTACAGTAGCTATTATATTATATACTATTATTATATTATATATATTATATACAGTGAAATTTATGTTTTTTTCATTGTATTATCTTTTACCAGATCCGATGTGTTCTATTCTCCTACATTCCTTTCACATTTCCACAAACTTCAAAGTGTTTCCTTTCAAATGGTATTAAGAATATGCATATCCTTGCATCAGGGCCTGAGCTACAGGCAGTTAGATTTGGGTATGTAATTTTTGTTGAAAATTGAAAAAAAAGAGGCGGATCCTTAATAAGGGGCTTGTAAGTAAGCATTTCACACTAAGGTCTACACTTGTTGGATTTGGCGCATGTGACACATAACGTGTGATTTTATTCTACAATGTAGAAAATAGTGAAAATAAATAAAAACCCTTGAAAGAGTAGGTGTGTCCAAAGTTTTGACTGGTCGTGTATGTGCTGTACAAGTTGTTGTTCAGGCATAGAGATAGACTGTAGGAGGAGAAAATACATTACAATAATGTTGAGAAAAAGAGAGAGAAAGAGAGAGAGAAACAAAAAGAGAGAGAGGGAGAGAGAGAGTGAGAGGAGGGAGGGAGATAGGGGGAGGGAGAGCGAGAGAGAGAGAGAGAAAGAGAAAGAGAAAGAGAAAGAGGAAGGCAGATAGGGGGACAGAGGGAGAGAGAGAGAGACAGAGAGAGAGACAGAGAGAGAGAGAGAGAGAGAGAGAGAGAGAGAGAGAGAGAGAGAGAGAGAGAGAGAGAGAAAGAGAAGGAGGTGGCGAGAGCGAAAGAGAGAGAGACATGATCAAAGACATCCAGTACGACATAACATAATACATAACTATCTCCTTATGAAAGGTTTTGTATCCTCACATGAACTGTTTCCAGCCAATACCTGTTTAAATCACGCTCTCACATGTATCCACTAACCAACTCACTTTCCCCTTACAATTACTCCCCTCTCTCTCTCTCTCTCTCTCTCTCTCTCTCTCTCTCTCTCTCTCTCTCTCTCTCTCTCTCTATTTCCCCCCCTCTCGTCTTTACTTCCTATATTTACCTCTCTCTACACCTCTATCTCTCTCTCTCTCACTCACTCACTCTCTCTTTCCCTATATTTCTCACATTCTTCCCATCTGCCTCTGTCTGTGTCACTGTCATTCTCTCTCTCCTTCTCTCTCTCTTCCCTGCGGTTCTCTCTCTCTCATTACCAGGTTGCTGTAGCTCCATGTTGGCTAAACACCTGCTAAGGCTGACCCCTGTGTACCTGTCACAGAGAAACAAGCTGTTATCTCTCTCCTCCACTAGCTGTATCCCTCCTTCCTCCTCTCCACTACCAGTCCTGGCTCTCCTGTTCTATCATCCTCGATCAGTCGTGGCTTTGCTGTTCTATCCTCCTCTCCCTGCTGTTCCCTTACTGTATGTCTCAATCCTCCTCTCACTCCTCCTCTCACTCCTCCTCTCACTTATTCTCTCACTCCTCCTCTCACTCCTCCTCTCACTTATCCTCTCACTCCTCCTCTCACTCCCCAGCTCACTCCCCCGCCTCACCTCACTCCTCCTCTCACTCCCCACCTCACTCCCCCTCTCACTCCTCATCTCACCCCTCATACCACTCCTCATCTCACTCATCATCTCACACCTCCACTCACACACCTCATCTCACTCCTCATCTCACTCCCCATCTCACTCCTCCTATCACTCCCCCTATCAATCCAACATATCACTCCTCATCGCACTCCTCATATCACTCCCACTCTCACTCCTACTGTCACTCCTCATCTCACTCCCCATCACACTCCTCATATCACACCTCCTCTCAATCTCCTTCTCACCCTCCATATCACTCCATCTTACTCCTCTTCTCACTCCCCCTCTCACTACAACACTCACTCATCCTCTCACTCCTCCTCTCAATCGTCCTCTCAATCCTCACCTCACTCCACATCTCACTCCCCCTCATTCCTCATCGCCTTCCCCCTCTCACTCCTCATCTCACTCACCATCTCACGCCTCCTCTCACTCCCCCTCTCAATCCCCCTCTCACTCCTCGTCCCACCCCTCATCTCACTCCCCATCTCACTCCTACTGTCACTCCCCATCTCACTCCTCATATCACACCTCCTCTCAATCCCCTTCTCACCCTCCATATCACTTCAACATCTTACTCCTCTTCTCACTCCCCCTCTCACTCGACATCTCACTACCACACTCACGACCACACTCACTCCTCCTCTCACTCCTCCTCTCAATCCTCACCTCACTCCCCCTCTCACTCCCCCTCTCACTCCTCATCCCACCCCTCATCTCATTCCTCATCTCATTCCTCATCTCACTCCCCCTCTCGTTCCTTCTCCCGCTCCCCCTCTCGCTCCCCCTCTCACTCCCCCTCTCACTCCCCCTCTCACTCCTCATCCCACCCCTCATCTCATTCCTCATCTCACTCCCCCTCTCACTCCTCCTCTCGTTCCTCCTCCCGCTCCCCCTCTCGCTCCCCCTCTCGCTCCCCCTCTCGCTCCTCCTCTCAATCCTCCCCTCACTCCCCCTCTCACTCCTCCTCACTCTCCCTCTCACTCCTCATCGCACTCATGCACTCACTCCTCCACTAACTCCTCCTCTCACTCCCCATCTCACTCCTTATCTCACTCCCTCTCTCACTCCTCCTATCACCTCCCATCTCATTCCTCCTATCAATCCTCATCTCACTCCTATCACTCCCCCTCTCACTTCTCCTCTTACTCATCCTCTCACTCCTCCTCTCACTCCCCCCCTCTCCAACACATATGGTGATGGGTTTAGTCTACGTACTGTGTACAGTGCCTTGCAAAATGATTCGTTGACAGGATATTTGAATGCTACCCCTTCCTCTGTCTTCCTTACGTACAACATCGGTAAGGTCCCTAAGTAGAGTCCTGAATTTACGAACCGATTCAACTAGAACCACCAGGGAGCTGTTTGAAAGCCTGATTGGTAGATGGGTAGTAATAACAAATCAGACATATTATACATCTTTAAGCACGGTCAAGGAAAAGTTTTATTTTATTAAACCTTTATTTAATTAGGCAAGTCAGTTAAGAAAAATTCTTATTTACAATGACAGCTTTCCCCGGCAAAACCTTAACGATGCTGGGCCAATTGTGCACCACCCTATGGGACTCCCAATGACGGCCGGTTGTGATACAGCCTGGAATTCAACCAGGGTCTGTAGTGACACCTCTAGCATTCAGATGAAGTGCCTTAGACCGTTGCGCCACTTGGGAGCCCACCAACAATTATGCTGTGGATTATGTATTAAACCACCCAGAAACATCAAAGACACAGTTATCCTTCTGAACTGAGCTGCAAGACAGGAATGCAACTGCTCAGGGATGTTACCATGAGGCCATTGGTGATTTTATAACAACTACGGAGTTCAATGGCTGTGATGGGAGAAAACTGAGGATGGATCAACAACATTGTAGTGACTCCGTAATGACCAAAATGACTGAGCGAAAAGAAGCATAAAAATATACAGAATACAAATATTCCAAAACATGAATCCTGTAGGCAACAAGGCGTTGAAGTGATACGGAAAGAAAAATACAGCAAAATCATACACTTTTTGGCCTAAATACAAAGCCTTTTGTTTGGGCCAAATACAACACAACACTGAGGAACTCCTTATTTTCAAGCATGGTGGTGGCTGCATCATGGTATGGGTATGCTTGACATCGGCAAATACTGGGGAGTTTTTCAGGATAAAAAGAAACGGGATGGAGCTAAGCACAGGCAAAATCCTAGATGAAAACCTGCTTCAGTCTGCTTTATACCAGTCACTGGAAGAGGAATTGACCTTTCAACAGGACAATAACCTACAACACAAGGCCAAATCTACACTGGAGTTGCTTACCAAGAAGACAGTGAATGTTCCTGAGTGGCCGAGATACAGTTTTGACTTAAACCTGCATGGAAATATATGGGAATACTTGAAAATTTCTGCCTATACATGATCCCCAACATCTTGACAGATCTTGAATAATTTTTGAAAAGAACACAATCGCTAGGACCCATGTCTCAATACTTAGGTCACTTTTTCCAAACTCTTCACACTGTTCTCCTAACCAACTTTCTGCTTGGCACAGCAGTTCATTTCACATCCAAAATGCACTAAAACTACCAAAACCCTTCATACATGTCTCACATCAAAACATACTTCCATAACATCAACAAGCACTCTTTGTCACTCATAAAACAATCACCTAAACAACACTAGCAACAGGCAGCGTTACACAAGGCAGCGTTACACAAGGCAGGCAGCGTTTTCTTTTGTCAAATGTCTTTACAAAACAAGAATGACACCTCTCTACTGTTTAGAATTTACTGCAGTGTATGTTAAAGGAATGTATCAGACATGATGCAATATGCTTCAATATGTTTTATGTCATTTCTTGGCATTGAGTGATTCCAAAATACAAGCGTTTGTATATACACCATATACCGATACAGATACAGTCGCAATGCTAGTCAACACTGACTTCTGCATTTGGCCACAGGTTCTCATCCACATCTCATCTTAAGTCATCTTGGGCAATACACCTAGGAAAGAATATTATGGCATGACTGGTCCATGCCTGGCAATCTTCTGCAGATATGTCCAGGCATCCAGGAGGGACATTTGATCCTGTGGATGGTGGTCATAAACCTTCCACCTCCATGAGGACAAATAAAACCATCCTGGGATGGGCTGCAAACCACTCTGTGACTGCACGGGAGTGGTGAAATGCCACATTGTCCCATACAATTACAAACATTGGCCGATTTCGCCTCACTGCAACCCTTTCCTCACCTGGCACAACCCTTCCATAGAGGTCATCCAGGAATGAAATGAGACGCTCAGTGTTGTATGGCCCAAATAGCGGTTTGTGTAACAGCAATCCATCAGAGAATATTGCTGCACACATTGTGATGTAGGCACCCCTCTGGCCCGGGACATCCACTGTGGCTCTTTTCCCAATCACATTCCTTCCTCACTGCCGTGTTTTGGCCAAGTTGAAACCAGCCTCATCCACAAAGATGAATATGTGGGGTGTTTGCCTGGTTTCAATCTCCATGACTCTCTAAAATAAATACACAAGGCAACATAAGAGTTAGCCTATTACGGTAGTTTACATTATACCTAAAAATATGCAATTGTGTGCATCTTGGTTTTGTTCAAAACCAGTTCTGTATTTTATAGTCATATTACCTGGACATATTGGTTCCTGAGTTGCTTGACTCGTTCAGAGTTCCTCTCAAAGGGGACAGTGTACAACTGCTTTATCCTGACTTTATGTTGTTTCAGGACTCTAGAAATAGTTGTTATGCTTACATTGTGAATATTAAAAAATGTAATGTTGTCTGCTGTCATGACATGGCCCTCTTTGGGTACAGCGAGCACTATCCCCTTCTCTCTGCACCATCCCCCTCTCTCTCTCACCACCCCTCTCTCTTCCCTCTACACCCAGGCTCTGTTAGGCAGGTCATACATTCCTAGAGGAGTTCTCTCCTCATGGCCAGAGTAGAGAGGGAGTGAGGTTCACAGGAGAACAAAGGAACCTCTTCCACATCACAGAACTTGAGAACTGAAAAATTTCCATGTTTTGGAGAAGGTGTACACGGTTGGGGAAGAATCCAGCTACGAACTGGTCCTTTTTGTACAATTTTGTGAAACTCATGAGAGACAATACAGCCACAATACCATAACTCTGTTTGAACAAGAGTCTCAGTTGTGAGGCTTGCATCTAATTGTTGTATAAAATTAATGAGTAAAGATGAAACTATTTGTGAAATTATGTAATGTGATTTTAAACTGTTTAATGAAGGAAACTCCAATTCCCTTTGGAGTTTAACTAAATCATTGGTCCGCCCCATGAGCACAGACATTGACATTGATCATACGAATATAACCCCTACCGGGAGGAATTGCCTTTAGACCAGCTTACCTTGATTACCACGAGAGGGCTAAGGTTTGAGGAGAGACCATAAACCTGAGTAAAAGCTAAGGTTTGAGTAGATTGCTGAATCTTTTAACCATACCACGTGGTTAAACTCTGAGACTATTGATACCGACAGAATACGAGCAAATCTTTGATACTAATTACTAGTCTTCCTCAGTCTACACCCACTTCCGTTTTGTCCACCAAGCCGTAATACCGGTTTAGCCCACTAGGGCACATTCCCTATCATTTTCTTGTAACCGTATATACTTTGTTAGTAAGTGCATTTCTGTGATTATTTAGTTAGTTAATAAATAAATGATTGAGACAATTGATGTATGGAGGATGCATAGTGAAGACTGGGTTCGTGCAGATAACCAACAATTTACGATGTTTGGAATGAGACTAACGTGAGGTAAAGAATAATTCATTAATTAGAAGACTACTTGATCAGATATTAAAATATCTGAAAGTTATATTAGGAAAATTATAACTTTGTAATCTGAATATTTTCCTTGGTGCTCCGACTTCTTGTTAATTACATCTACCGGATTAGTTAATCACGTAATAATAATTACAGAGAATTGATTTGATAAACTAACAGTCTTCAGTTTAATAACGCCAAAGACACGACACTGCCAACACTCTGTCCTGAATCTCTGTGAGTTTTATGCCATTGTTTCTGATGACAATATCAACGATTGCAGTTTCCTGCACAGCAGTGAAAATCATACCTCTCCTGCCTGTGGGAGGTAACCGTTGGGTCCTAAGCAGAAATGCAAAAACAATTACAATTGCACTCAAGTGGGTTTTGAGACTTTGCTCAATTGACTTCTGTAATGTGCAGTTCAGTCAGATATCCTTGCAGAATGCACATCGTACCTGTTGTTTTGCTGGAAATTTCTCATAATAGATGCCACTGTTGAGTGTTGCAGATTTGGCTGCACTCTCAGACCAGCCTCTCTCATTGATAGATCATGATTTATTACATGATCAGTTATAGTGGCCCTAATCTCATCTGAGACGACAGCTCTGGATCTTCCTCTCAGTCTTCTTCCACCACGCATACGTACTCCTCTCCCTCTCCCTCTCCCTCTCCCACTCCCTCTCCCTCTCCCACTCCCACTCCCTCTCCCTCTCTCCCTCTCCCTCTCCCTCTCCCTCTCCCTCTCCCTCTCCCACTCCCACTCCCACTCCCACTCCCACTCCCTCTCCCTCTCCCTCTCCGTCTCCCACTCCCACAATGTTGTGTTATGTTAGGTTTTGGACTTAAGTTTAACCGTTTTGAAAAGAGTATGTTACATGTGCAAATTTGCCTGTATGTACATAGAGTTTTGGAATTTTCAATTCATGAAAATTGAAAGATGTAGTCATTGAATGCATTTTGTGCCAAAGCAATGAAAAATGATCCATAGTTTAGCCCACATAGACTGCTGTTGTGCTCACTGTGAGAAGAGTTTTGAAAAAGTGACTAAGTACTGAGAAATGGGTCCTAGCGATTGTAAAACCAACTGTAAATGGGTAAATATTGCACAATCCAGGTGTGTAAAGTGCTTATCGACTTACCCTAAAAGACTTATAGCTGTAATCGCTGCCAAAGGGGATTCTAACTCAGAGAGAGGAATATTTATGCAATGACTACATTTGAGTTAAAACGCTTTTCTCAATAGGCGGTGCTGTTGGCACTGTAATAATTTCGTTCCCAAATTAAACTGCCTTGTACTCAATTCTTGCTCGTACAATATGCATATTATTATTACTATTGGGTAGAAACCACTCTCTAGTTTCTAAAACCGTTTGAATTATATCTGTGAGTAAAACAGAACTGGAGTTAGAGCAATTTTCCTATGAGGATGTGAGAATGCTGAAATCTGCCGACTGTTCTGAGATCCGTTTATAAATCTTCCTGTCTTCTTTTGGTTGAGATGCACTGCATACGCCTTCCCCGGGATGTCAGCGAATAGTGAGAATTGAAATGGTGTTGCTAGGCAGATCTGAGAGCTTATAAATCGGCTGGCAACGTGGGGTCCGTCCTTTGTTCTCTTCGCCATGACGCAAAAAGGACCTCTGGCTGTCGTTCTAGAAAGCTCCCGTTATAGCCCTTAGATATATCCGGCTCTGTTTTAATTCGATATAGGTGTTAAAGACATCATAATGTTGTTATATTAAACCGAGTTATAGCAGTTTATATCAGTATATTGCGATTTTCGGATTTATTAGTGCTGCGTTTTAATGAGTTGGGCACGTCTTTGCCACATGGCTAATGTTTACTGCTAATTCGAACGTTCCCTCTTCTCAGAGGCGTGCCTAACAACGACATTCTACAACCGAGCAACGATTCTTTTGGAAAAAGGACAACTTGCCCAAGATTCTGATGGAAGCTCATCAAATAGTAAGAACTATTTATGATGTTAATTCGTTGGTCTGTTGAAAAATGTTAAACTCATATTCCGCCATTAATCTCGGTGCGGTCTCCCTTTAACGCACGCTGTGTGTCGTAGTAACGTTAATTTTAAAAATCTAACACAGCGATTGCATTAAGAACTAATGTATCTTTCATTTGCTGTCCAACCTGTATTTTTTTGTCAAGTTTAGGATTAGTTACTGATTAGACTAGGTGCCTCTCCCAAGATTTCTCCCGACATATTGTTGGCAGCTTGGCTACTTTTCTCATTGTATAACCACGATTTGTGCCGCTAAATATGCACATTTTCGAACAAACTCTATATGTATTGTGTAATATGATGTTATAGGACTGTCATCTGAAGAAGTTTGAGGTTAGTGAAAAAATGTATATCTTTTGCTGGTTTATTCGTTATCGCTATTGTTGGCCTGAATCAATGCTGTTGTGTGGTTGGCTATTGTAGTAAGCTAATATAATGCTACATTGTGTTTTCGCTGTAAACACTTAAAAATCTGAAATATTGGCTGGATTCACAAGATCTTTGTCTTTCATTTGCTGTACACTGTGTATTTTTCAGAAATGTTTTATGATGAGTATTTGGGTAATACATGATGGTCTCTGTAGTTATTCTAGTTGCTTTGGTGAGAGTTGTGATGGTGGCTGCAATGGTAAACTATGATTTATACCTGAAATATGCACATTTTTCTAACAAAACATATGCTATACAATAAATATGTTATCAGACTGTCATCTGATTAAGTTGTTTCTTGGTTAGTGGCTATTTGTATCTTTATTTGGTCGAAATTGTGATAGCTACCTATGCAGGAAAAAAATGGTGGGAAAAAAATGTTGTGTCTTTTGCTATCGTGGTTAGCTAATAGATTTACATATTGTGTCTTCCCTGTAAAACATTTTAAAAATCAGAAATGTTGGCTGTATTCACAAGATGTGTATCTTTCATCTGGTGTCTTGGACTTGTGATTTAATGATATTTAGATGCTAGTATTTACTTGTGACGCTATGCTAGGCTATACTAGTCATCTTTTTTACTGATGGGGGTGCTCCCGGATCCGGGATTGTGATGAAGTAGAAGTTAAAACATCTTAGTATTTTATTATATATTATTTTTTTCCCACTTTGACATTATAGTATTTTGTGTAGTTTGTTGACAAAAAAATACAATTCAATCCATTTTAAACCCAAAGTGTAATACAATAAAATGTGACGAAATGCAAGGGGTCTGAATACTTTTGCCAGGCACAGCAAGGATGGAGAAAAAACCAACCATCTAGAACATATGGTGTTGTTTGTGGATGTGTAAGGGTGTCACGTCCTATGTGAGGAAGAGCCACATCTCTTGTGTGTGTGTGTGTGTGTGTGTGTGTGCGTGTGCGTGTGCGTGTGTGCGTGTGTGCGTGTGTGCGTGTGTGCGTGTGTGCGTGTGTGTGTGTGTGTGTGTAAGACAGGGAGATCCTGGAGAGAAAGAAGTAATACAGAAGCGGACAGAGGAGGAGGAAAGTAAATCACCACACAGTGTCACAGATGTTAGAAGAGGTTATAGAGGTCCACTGGAGGTTGTACGACACTGAGAAAGATGCACACTGTCACACACTGTCACACACACACTGTCACGCACACACTGTCACACACACACTGTCACACACTGTCACGCACACACTGGGAACTGCTGAGATGATGTAGAGAGATAGCAGCATGAAGAAAAAGAGATAGAAAAACTCCTGAAAAATATTAGAAAGAAACAAATAAAAATGGGAAGGAATGATGACAACAGGATAGAGAGAGCGAGGGGGAGAGATGAGAGAGGTTGACAACAGGATAGAGAGAGAGAGAGAGAGGGAGCGATGAGAAAGAGAGGATGACAACAGGATAGAGAGAGAGAGAGAGAGAGGGAGCGATGAGAAAGAGAGGATGACAACAGGATAGAGAGAGAGGGAGAGATGAGGAACAAGGACAGTGGGAAAAAAACTGAAAGTGGAGGAGAGGAGAAGCAAATAAAGTGGGGGAGAAAGAGAAAAGAGAAAGAAAGATAGAGGGAGAAAGACAGAGAGATGGGTTCCTGGGGCCGACTCACTAGTAGAGAAAGTACCTCTGTAATACAGGAAGTTAATCCAGTGACATATATAATCTGTGACAGGAAACACAGGTTTTGTTTTAATGGGACCAACCACAACCATGCAGCTTAATAAGGATCCGCCCCTTACCATTTGAAAGGAAACACTTTGAAGTTTGTGGAAATTTGAAATTAATGAAGGAGAATATAATACATTAGATCTGGTAAAAAGAAAGAAATATTGTTTTGGTACCATCATCTTTGAAATGCAAGAGTAAGGCCATAATGTATTATTCCAGCCCATGCGCAATTTAGATTTTGGCCACTAGATAGCAGCAGTGTATGTGCAAAGACTGATACTGTTTTAGTCTGATACAATGAACCATTGCATATACTGTATGTTCAAAATGTTGTATCAAGACTGCCCGAAAGTGCCTAATTTGTTTATTGACACATTTTCAATTTCATATCATCTGCACTCTCCTCAAACAATAGAGTGGTGTTCTTTCACTTTAACAGTTACCGTAAATTGGACAGTGCAGTTAGATTAACAAGAATTGAAGCTTTCTGCCCACATCAGATATGTCTATGCCCTAATCACATTAGCCTACGTTAGCTCAACCATCCCGCGGAGAGGACACCAATCCTGTAGAGGTTGAAACCACAGTACGCTCATCATTTTTCTCTCTCGCTCTCTCGCTCTCTCTCTCTCTCTTCATCTCTTTAACTATCTCTTTCTCTGTCTCTCTCTGTCTCTCTCTTTCTCCCTCTCTATTTCTCTCTCTGTCTCTCTTTGTCTCTCTCTCCTCATCTCTTTAACTCTCTCTCTCTGTCTCTCTATTTCCCCCCTCTGTCTCTGTCTCTCTGTCTCTCTCTCAATTCAATTCAATTCAATTCAAGGGGCTTTATTGGCATGGGAAACATGTGTTAACATTGCCAAAGCAAGTGAGGTAGACAATACACAAAAGTGAAACAAACAATACAAATTAACAGTAAACATTACACATACATAAGTTTCTCTCTCTGTCTCTCTTTCTCTTTCTCTCTCTCACTCTCCCTATTTCTCTCTCTGTCTCTATATTTCTCCCTTAGTCTCTGTCACTCTTTCTAATTCTTCCTCTCCTCTCTTCCTTTCTTAACTCGTTCTCGTTCTCTCTCTTCCACTATCAAGGCAGCCTCTGTGATATCTCTTCCCACCCTTGCCTTATATAAAATCTGACACACTTCTAGTCAACCAGAATAGCAGCAGTTTATCTAACTCTTTTGAAAGACCCATGTATGGCTTCATGTCAAATGAGAACGGTTTACTAAGTCTGTCAGTTGTTCTCAATTCTCTCCTCAGGGACCCACAGAGGTAACTCACTTGATTCAACTAGTCAATTAACACAATAATAACACCTATGGAATTGTAACAATACAATATGGCTGACCAGAATAAAAAAAAACCTGCATGGTTTTTCAAAAAGACCTACAAAGGGCTTTTCAGGTTGAGAAAGGTTCTTTATATATCTCCATAAATGTTATATAAAGAACCATCAAAAAGGGTTCTGTATAGCACCAAAAAGGGTTCTGTATAGCACCAAAAAGGGTTCTGTATAGCACCAAAAAGGGTTCTGTATAGCACCAAAAAGGGTTCTGTATAGCACCAAAAAGGGTTCTGTATAGCACCAAAAAGGGTTCTGTATAGCACCAAAAAGGGTTCTGTATAGCACCAAAAAGGGTTCTGTATAGCACCAAAAAGGGTTGAAACATATTGGAACCCATTTTTTTGGTTCTTTATAGCACCTTCAAAAAAGGGTTCCATTTTGGTCCAAAAAGGGTTCCGCTATGGCTACAAGCCAAATAACCCCAATCTGGTGCTACTTACAATTAGTATTGTTTTGTGTAATGGAAATGTATCTGGTACTATTTAGAAGTAGTATTGTTTTGTGTAATGTAAACGTATCTGGTACTATTTAGAAGCAGTTTTGTGTAATGTTTATGTATCTGGTACTATTTAGAAGCAGTATTGTTTTGTGTAATGTTTATGTATCTGCTGCTATTTAGAAGCAGTATTGTTTTGTGCAATGTTTATGTATCTGGTACTATTTAGAAGCAGTATTGTTTTGTGTAATGTTTATGTATCTGGTACTATTTAGAAGCAGTATTGTTTTGTGCAATGTTTATGTATCTGGTACTATTTATAAGTAGTATTGTTTTGTGTAATGTAAATGTATCTGGTACTATTTAGAAGCAGTATTGTTTTGTGTAATGTAAATGTGTCTGGTACTATTTAGAAGTAGTATTGTTTTGTGTAATGTTTATGTATCTGGTACTATTTAGAAGCAGTATTGTTTTGTGTAATGTAAATGTGTCTGGTACTATTTAGAAGCAGTATTGTTTTGTGTAATGTAAATGTATCTGGTACTATTTAGAAGCAGTATTGTTTTGTGTAATGTTTATGTATCTGGTACTATTTAGAAGCAGTATTGTTTTGTGTAATGTTTATGTATCTGGTACTATTTGGAAGCAGTATTGTTTTGTGTAATGTAAATGTATCTGGTACTATTTAGAAGCAGTATTGTTTTGTGTAATGTTTATGTATCTGCTGCTATTTAGAAGCAGTATTGTTTTGTGTAATGTTTATGTATCTGGTACTATTTAGAAGCAGTATTGTTTTGTGTAATGTGAATGTATCTGGTACTATGTAGAAGCAGTATTGTTTTGTGTAATGTTTATGTATCTGGTACTATTTAGAAGCAGTATTGTTTTGTGTAATGTAAATGTGTCTGGTACTATTTAGAAGCAGTATTGTTTTGTGTAATGTTTATGTATCTTGTGCTATTTAGAAGCAGTATTGTTTTGTGTAATGTTTATGTATCTGGTACTATTTAGAAGTAGTATTGTTTTGTGTAATGTTTATGTATCTGGTACTATTTAGAAGCAGTATTGTTTTGTGTAATGTTTATGTATCTGGTACTATTTAGAAGTAGTATTCTTTTGTGTAATGTTTATGTATCTGGTACTATTTAGAAGCAGTATTGTTTTCTGTAATGTAAATGTATCTGGTACTATTTAGAAGCATTATTGTTTTGTGTAATGTTTATGTATCTGGTACTATCTAGAAGCAGTATTGTTTTGTGTAATGTTTATGTATCTGATACTATTTAGAAGCAGTATTGTTTTGTGTAATGTTTATGTATCTGGTACTATTTGGAAGCAGTATTGTTTCGTGTAATGTAAATGTATCTGGTACTATTTAGAAGCAGTATTGTTTTGTGTAATGTTTATGTATCTGCTGCTATTTAGAAGCAGTATTGTTTTGTGTAATGTTTATGTATCTGGTACTATTTAGAAGCAGTATTGTTTTGTGTAATGTAAATGTATCTGGTACTATTTAGAAGCAGTATTGTTTTGTGTAATGTAAATGTATCTGGTACTATTTAGAAGCAGTATTGTTTTGTGTAATGTTTATGTATCTGGTGCTATTTAGAAGTAGTATTGTTTTGTGTAATGTAAATGTATCTGGAACTATTTAGAAGCAGTATTGTTTTGTGTAATGTTTATGTATCTGGTACTATTTAGAAGCAGTATTGTTTTGTGTAATGTAAATGTGTCTGGTACTATTTAGAAGCAGTATTGTTTTGTGTAATGTTTATGTATCTGGTACTATTTAGAAGCAGTATTGTTTTGTGTAATGTTTATGTATCTGGTACTATTTAGAAGTAGTATTGTTTTGTGTAATGTAAATGTATCTGGTACTATTTAGAAGCAGCATTGTTTTGTGTAATGTAAATGTGTCTGGTACTATTTAGAAGCAGTATTGTTTTGTGTAATGTTTATGTATCTGGTACTATTTAGAAGCAGTATTGTTTTGTGTAATGTTTATGTATCTGGTACTATTTAGAAGTAGTATTGTTTTGTGTAATGTAAATGTATCTGGTACTATTTAGAAGCAGCATTGTTTTGTGTAATGCTTATGTATCTGGTACTATTTAGAAGCAGTATTGTTTTGTGTAATGTTTATGTATCTGGTACTATTTAGAAGCAGTACTGTTTTGTGTAATGTAAATGTATCTGGTACTATTTAGAAGCAGTATTGTTTTGTGTAATGTAAATGTGTCTGGTACTATTTAGAAGCAGTATTGTTTTGTGTAATTTAAATGTATCTGGTACTATTTAGAAAAAGTATTGTTTTGTGTAATGTAAATGTATCTGGTGCTATTTAGAAGCAGTATTGTTTTGTGTAATGTTTATGAATCATGTGCTATTTAGAAGCAGTATTGTTTTGTGTAATGTTTATGTATCTGGTACTATTTAGAAGTAGTATTGTTTTGTGTAATGTTTATGTATCTGGTACTATTTAGAAGCAGTATTGTTTTGTGTAATGTTTATGTATCTGGTACTATTTAGAAGTAGTATTCTTTTGTGTAATGTTTATGTATCTGGTACTATTTAGAAGCAGTATTGTTTTGTGTAATGTTTATGTATCTGGTACTATTTAGAAGCAGTATTGTTTTGTGTAATGTAAATGTATCTGGTACTATTTAGAAGCAGTATTGTTTTGTGTAATGTAAATGTATCTGGTACTATTTAGAAGCAGTATTGTTTTGTGTAATGTTTATGTATCTGGTGCTATTTAGAAGTAGTATTGTTTTGTGTAATGTAAATGTATCTGGTACTATTTAGAAGCAGTATTGTTTTGTGTAATGTTTATGTATCTGGTACTATTTAGAAGCAGTATTGTTTTGTGTAATGTAAATGTGTCTGGTACTATTTAGAAGCAGTATTGTTTTGTGTAATGTTTATGTATCTGGTACTATTTAGAAGCAGTATTGTTTTGTGTAATGTTTATGTATCTGGTACTATTTAGAAGCAGTATTGTTTTGTGTAATGTTTATGTATCTGGTACTATTTAGAACAGTACTGTTTTGTGTAATGTTTATGTATCTGGTACTATTTAGAAGCAGTATTGTTTTGTGTAATGTAAATGTGTCTGGTACTATTTAGAAGCAGTATTGTTTTGTGTAATTTAAATGTATCTGGTACTATTTAGAAGCAGTATTGTTTTGTGTAATGTAAATGTATCTGGTGCTATTTAGAAGCAGTATTGTTTTGTGTAATGTTTATGTATCTTGTGCTATTTAGAAGCAGTATTGTTTTGTGTAATGTTTATGTATCTGGTACTATTTAGAAGTAGTATTGTTTTGTGTAATGTTTATGTATCTGATACTATTTAGAAGCAGTATTGTTTTGTGTAATGTTTATGTATCTGGTACTATTTAGAAGTAGTATTCTTTTGTGTAATGTTTATGTATCTGGTACTATTTAGAAGCAGTATTGTTTTCTGTAATGTAAATGTATCTGGTACTATTTAGAAGCATTATTGTTTTGTGTAATGTTTATGTATCTGGTACTATTTAGAAGCAGTATTTTTTTGTGTAATGTTTATGTATCTGGTACTATTTAGAAGCAGTATTGTTTTGTGTAATGTTTATGTATCTGGTACTATTTGGAAGCAGTATTGTTTTGTGTAATGTAAATGTATCTGGTACTATTTAGAAGCAGTATTGTTTTGTGTAATGTTTATGTATCTGCTGCTATTTAGAAGCAGTATTGTTTTGTGTAATGTTTATGTATCTGGTACTATTTGGAAGCAGTATTGTTTTGTGTAATGTAAATGTATCTGGTACTATTTAGAAGCAGTATTGTTTTGTGTAATGTTTATGTATCTGCTGCTATTTAGAAGCAGTATTGTTTTGTGTAATGTTTATGTATCTGGTACTATTTAGAAGCATTATTGTTTTGTGTAATGTAAATGTATCTGGTACTATTTAGAAGCAGTATTGTTTTGTGTAATGTAAATGTATCTGGTACTATTTAGAAGCAGTATTGTTTTGTGTAATGTTTATGTATCTGGTGCTATTTAGAAGTAGTATTGTTTTGTGTAATGTAAATGTATCTGGAACTATTTAGAAGCAGTATTGTTTTGTGTAATGTTTATGTATCTGGTACTATTTAGAAGCAGTATTGTTTTGTGTAATGTAAATGTGTCTGGTACTATTTAGAAGCAGTATTGTTTTGTGTAATGTTTATGTATCTGGTACTATTTAGAAGCAGTATTGTTTTGTGTAATGTTTATGTATCTAGTACTATTTAGAAGTAGTATTGTTTTGTGTAATGTAAATGTATCTGGTACTATTTAGAAGCAGCATTGTTTTGTGTAATGCTTATGTATCTGGTACTATTTAGAAGCAGTATTGTTTTGTGTAATGTTTATGTATCTGGTACTATTTAGAAGCAGTACTGTTTTGTGTAATGTAAATGTATCTGGTACTATTTAGAAGCAGTATTGTTTTGTGTAATGTAAATGTGTCTGGTACTATTTAGAAGCAGTATTGTTTTGTGTAATTTAAATGTATCTGGTACTATTTAGAAAAAGTATTGTTTTGTGTAATGTAAATGTATCTGGTGCTATTTAGAAGCAGTATTGTTTTGTGTAATGTTTATGAATCATGTGCTATTTAGAAGCAGTATTGTTTTGTGTAATGTTTATGTATCTGGTACTATTTAGAAGTAGTATTGTTTTGTGTAATGTTTATGTATCTGGTACTATTTAGAAGCAGTATTGTTTTGTGTAATGTTTATGTATCTGGTACTATTTAGAAGTAGTATTCTTTTGTGTAATGTTTATGTATCTGGTACTATTTAGAAGCAGTATTGTTTTGTGTAATGTTTATGTATCTGGTACTATTTAGAAGCAGTATTGTTTTGTGTAATGTAAATGTATCTGGTACTATTTAGAAGCAGTATTGTTTTGTGTAATGTAAATGTATCTGGTACTATTTAGAAGCAGTATTGTTTTGTGTAATGTTTATGTATCTGGTGCTATTTAGAAGTAGTATTGTTTTGTGTAATGTAAATGTATCTGGTACTATTTAGAAGCAGTATTGTTTTGTGTAATGTTTATGTATCTGGTACTATTTAGAAGCAGTATTGTTTTGTGTAATGTAAATGTGTCTGGTACTATTTAGAAGCAGTATTGTTTTGTGTAATGTTTATGTATCTGGTACTATTTAGAAGCAGTATTGTTTTGTGTAATGTTTATGTATCTGGTACTATTTAGAAGCAGTATTGTTTTGTGTAATGTTTATGTATCTGGTACTATTTAGAACAGTACTGTTTTGTGTAATGTTTATGTATCTGGTACTATTTAGAAGCAGTATTGTTTTGTGTAATGTAAATGTGTCTGGTACTATTTAGAAGCAGTATTGTTTTGTGTAATTTAAATGTATCTGGTACTATTTAGAAGCAGTATTGTTTTGTGTAATGTAAATGTATCTGGTGCTATTTAGAAGCAGTATTGTTTTGTGTAATGTTTATGTATCTTGTGCTATTTAGAAGCAGTATTGTTTTGTGTAATGTTTTTGTATCTGGTACTATTTAGAAGTAGTATTGTTTTGTGTAATGTTTATGTATCTGATACTATTTAGAAGCAGTATTGTTTTGTGTAATGTTTATGTATCTGGTACTATTTAGAAGTAGTATTCTTTTGTGTAATGTTTATGTATCTGGTACTATTTAGAAGCAGTATTGTTTTCTGTAATGTAAATGTATCTGGTACTATTTAGAAGCATTATTGTTTTGTGTAATGTTTATGTATCTGGTACTATTTAGAAGCAGTATTGTTTTGTGTAATGTTTATGTATCTGGTACTATTTAGAAGCAGTATTGTTTTGTGTAATGTTTATGTATCTGGTACTATTTGGAAGCAGTATTGTTTTGTGTAATGTAAATGTATCTGGTACTATTTAGAAGCAGTATTGTTTTGTGTAATGTTTATGTATCTGCTGCTATTTAGAAGCAGTATTGTTTTGTGTAAAGTTTATGTATCTGGTACTATTTAGAAGTGTCATGCCCTGACCTTAGTATTCTTTGTTTTCTTTATTATTTTAGTTAGGTCAGGGTGTGACATGGGGAATGTTTGTGTTTTGTCGGTTTTGGTTTGATTATATGGTAAAGGGGGTGTTGGGTGTATTGTATGGGTTTGTGTGTAGTGCATGTGTCTAGCGTTGTCTATGTTGGTTTAGTTGTTTAGGAGAGTCTATGGTTGCCTGAATGAGTTCCCAATTAGAGACAGCTGATTTCTGTTGTCTCTGATTGGGAGCCATATTTAGGGTAGCCATAGGCTTTCATGTGATGTGGGTAATTGTCTATGTAGAACGTTTGTAGCCTGTGTGTGTATGTGCACAACGTTATTTAGCTTCACGGTCGTTTGTTGTTTTGTATAGTTTGTTAAAGTGTGTCGTGTTCGTTCATCTTCTTTAAATAAAAAGAGAAGATGTATCATTATTCCGCTGCATCTTGGTCCGTCTCTCCAGTACACGATCGTGACAGAATTACCCACCAAAGGATCAAGCAGCGTGAATTGGAGCAGTGGCCTGCTACACAGGATTATTGGAGTTGGGAGGAAATATTGGACGGAGAAGATCCATGGGCACAGCCGGGAGAATATCCCCGTCCCAAAGCTGAGCTGGAGGCAGCGAAAGCAGAGAGGCGGCGATATGAGGAGGCAGCACGGAAACAAGGCTGGAACCCCGTAAGTCAAACCCAAAAATTTCTTGGGGGAGGGCTCTCGGGTAGTTTAGTTGGGTCAGTCGGGAGACGTGAGCCAACTCCTCCTGCTTACCGTAAGGAGCCGGTGAGGGCGGATTTGGAGGTGAGCGACGCAGAGACAGTAAAGGAATTAATGGAGAAATTGGAGGAGAGAGTTATGAGGGATGTACTGGTTTGGTGCATGAGGCACGGCATCCGTCCGAATGAGCGTGTTGGTGAGTTAATGTCACCGGGAACAGCTCTCCATACTCGTCCTGAGGTGCGTGCTAGCCGTCTGGTTAAGACAGTGCCTACAGCACGCACAAAGCCTCCTGTGTGTCTCCAGAGTCCTGTGCGTCCTGTTACTGTTCCTCCACGTACTAGCCCTGTGGTGCGTGTCTCCAGCACATTACCACCAGTGCCTACACCACGCACCAAGCCTTCTGTGTGTCTCCAGAGTCCTGTACGCACTGTTCCTTCTCCCCGTACTCGCCCTGATGTGCGGGTCCTCAGCCCGGTACCACCAGTACCGGTACCACGCACAAGTCCTATAGTACGCCTTGAGAGTCCAGTATGCCCTGTTCCTTCTCCCCGCACTAGCCCTGAGAAGCGTGTTCCCAGCCCGATACCACCAGTGCCGGCACCACGCACCAGGCCTACAGTGCGCCTCAGCCGGCAGGAGTCTGCCGTCTGCACAGCGATGCCTGAACTGCCCGTCTGCCAAGCGCCATCTGAGCCATCCGTCTCCCCAGCGCCATCTGAGCCATCCGTCTCCCCAGCGCCATCTGAGCCATCCGTCTCCCCAGCGCCATCTGAGCCATCCGTCTGCCATGAGCCTGCAAAGCCGCCCGTCTGCCATGAGCCTGCAAAGCCGCCCGTCTGCCATGAGCCTACTGAGCCGTCCGCCAGACAGGAGCCGCTAGAGCCGCCAGCCAGACAGGAGCCGCTAGAGCCGCCAGCCAGACAGGAGCCGCTAGAGCCGTCCGTCAGACAGGATCTGCCAGAGCCGCCAACCAGACAGGATCTGCCAGAGCCGCCAACCAGACAGGATCTGCCAGAGCCGCCAACCAGACAGGATCTGCCAGAGCCGCCAACCAGACAGGATCTGCCAGAGCCGCCAACCAGACAGGATCTGCCAGAGCCGCCAACCAGACAGGATCTGCCAGAGCCGCCAACCAGACAGGATCTGCCAGAGCCGCCAACCAGACAGGATCTGCCAGAGCCGCCAACCAGACAGGATCTGCCAGAGCCGCCAACCAGACAGGATCTGCCAGAGCCGCTAACCAGACAGGATCTGCCAGAGCCGCCGATCAGACAGGATCTGCCAGATCAGTCAGCCAGCCATGAGCAGCCAGATCCGTCAGCCAGCCATGAGCAGCCAGATCCGTCAGCTAGCCTTGAGCAGCCAGATCCGTCAGCTAGCCATGAGCAGCCAGATCCGTCAGCTAGCCATGAGCAGCCAGATCCGTCAGCTAGCCATGAGCAGCCAGATCCGTCAGCTAGCCATGAGCAGCCAGATCCGTCAGCCAGCCATGAGCAGCCAGATCCATCAGCCAGCCATGAGCAGCCAGATCCGTCAGTTAGCCATGAGCAGCCAGAACCGTCAGCTAGCCATGAGCAGCCAGATCCGTCAGCCAGCCATGAGCAGCCAGATCCGTCAGCCAGCCATGAGCAGCCAGATCCGTCAGCCAGCCATGAGCAGCCAGATCCGTCAGCTAGCCATGAGCAGCCAGATCCGTCAGCTAGCCATGAGCAGCCAGATCCGTCAGCTAGCCATGAGCAGCCAGATCCGTCAGCTAGCCATGAGCAGCCAGATCCGTCAGTCAGCCATGAGCAGCCAGATCTGTCAGCCAGCCATGAGCAGCCAGATCTGTCAGCCAGCCATGAGCAGCCAGATCCGTCAGCCAGCCATGAGCAGCCAGATCCGTCAGCCAGCCATGAGCAGCCAGATCCGTCAGCCAGCCATGAGCAGCCAGATCCGTCAGCCAGCCATGAGCAGCCAGATCTGTCAGCCAGCCATGGGCCGTCCCTCAGTCCGGAGCTGCAGTCCCTCAGTCCGGAGCTGCCATTCCTCAGTCCGGAGCTGCCCCTTATCCTGGTGCTGCCCCTTATCCTGGTGCTGCCCCTTACCCTGGTACTGCCCCTTACCCTGGTACTGCCCCTGACCCTGGTACTGCCCCTGACCCTGGTACTGCCTCTTACCCTGGTACTGCCCCTTACCCTGATACTGCCCCTTAGTCCGGAGCTGCCCCTTAGTCCGGAACTGCCCCTTAATGCTATGGGGTTAATGTGGAGGGGGGTCATTTGGAGGAAGCTAAGGAGGCGGTTAGGGACTGTGGTGACGTGGGGACCACGACCAGAGCCGGAGCCGCCACCGTGGATGGAAGCCCACCCAGACCCTCCCCTAGACTGGTTAATGGTGCGCCCGGAGTTCGCACCTTAAGGGGGGGGTTATGTCATGCCCTGACCTTAGTATTCTTTGTTTTCTTTATTATTTTAGTTAGGTCAGGGTGTGACATGGGGAATGTTTGTGTTTTGTCGGTTTTGGGTGATTATATGGTAAAGGGGGTATTGGGTGTATTGTATGGGTTTGTGTGTAGTGCATGTGTCTAGCGTTGTCTATGTTGGTTTAGTTGTTTAGGAGAGTCTATGGTTGCCTGAATGAGTTCCCAATTAGAGACAGCTGATTTCTGTTGTCTCAGATTGGGAGCCATATTTAGGGTAGCCATAGGCTTTCATGTGATGTGGGTAATTGTCTATGTAGAACGTTTGTAGCCTGTGTGTGTATGTGCACAACGTTATTTAGCTTCACGGTCGTTTGTTGTTTTGTATAGTTCGTTAAATTGTGTCGTGTTCGTTCATCTTCTTTAAATAAAAAGAGAAGATGTATCATTATTCCGCTGCATCTTGGTCCGTCTCTCCAGTACACGATCGTGACAAGAAGCAGTATTGTTTTGTGTAATGTAAATGTATCTGGTACTATTTAGAAGCAGTTTTGTGTAATGTAAATGTGTCTGGTACTATTTAGAAGCAGTATTGTTTTGTGTAATTTAAATGTATCTGGTGCTATTTAGAAGCAGTATTGTTTTGTGTAATGTTTATGTATCTGCTGCTATTTAGAAGCAGTATTGTTTTGTGTAATGTTTATGTATCTGGTACTATTTAGAAGCAGTATCGTTTTGTGTAATGTAAATGTATCTGGTACTATTTAGAAGCAGTATTGTTTTGTGTAATGTTTATGTATCTGGTGCTATTTAGAAGTAGTATTGTTTTGTGTAATGTAAAATGTATCTGGTACTATTTAGAAGCAGTATTGTTTTGTGTAATGTAAATGTGTCTGGTACTATTTAGAAGCAGTATTGTTTTGTGTAATGTTTATGTATCTGGTACTATTTAGAAGCAGTATTGTTTTGTGTAATGTTTATGTATCTGGTACTATTTAGAAGCAGTACTGTTTTGTGTAATGTAAATGTGTCTGGTACTATTTAGAAGCAGTATTGTTTTGTGTAATGTAAATGTATCTGGTGCTATTTAGAAGCAGTATTGTTTTGTGTAATGTTTATGTATCTTGTGCTATTTAGAAGCAGTATTGTTTTGTGTAATGTAAATGTATCTGGTGCTATTTAGAAGCAGTATTGTTTTGTGTAATGTTTATGTATCTGGTACTATTTAGAAGCAGTATTGTTTTGTGTAATGTTTATGTATCTGGTACTATTTAGAAGCAGTATTGTTTTGTGTAATGTTTATGTATCTGGTGCTATTTAGAAATAGTATTGTTTTGTGAAATATAAATGTATCTGGTACTATTTAGAAGCAGTATTGTTTTGTGTAATGTAAATGTATCTGGTACTATTTAGAAGCAGTATTGTTTTGTGTAATGTTCATGTATCTTGTACTATTTAGAAGCAGTATTGTTTTGTGTAATGTAAATGTATCTGGTACTATTTAGAAGCAGTATTGTTTTGTGTAATGTTTATGTATCTGGTACCATTTAGAAGCAGTATTGTTTTGTGTAATGTAAATGTATCTTGTACTATTTGGAAGCAGTTGTCACGTTCATGACCTGTTTTCTCTTGTTTTATATGTCTTTATTGGTCAGGGCGTGAGTGTTGGGTGGGCAGTCTATGTTTTCTATTTCTATGTGGGGTTTTGTGTTCGGCCTGGTATGATTCTCAATTAGAGACAGGTGTGTATCGTTTGTCTCTGATTGAGAGTCATACTAAGGCAGCCAGGGTTTCACTGGTGATTTGTGGGTGTTTGTTTCCTGTGTTAGCATTTGGGCCACACAGGACTGTTGCAGGTTAGTCACGTTTGTTGTTTTTGTTAATTTGTAGTGTTTGTTGGTTTGCCATTAAAATCATGAATACCTCCTACTCCGCATCTTGGTCCGATCCATGCTCCTCCTCGTCTGAGGAGGAGAACGACATTGACAACCTTTACAGAAACACCCACCACAACAGGACCAAGCGGATTGAGGAAGGAAGGAAGGAACTAATGCAATGGAGAGAAGAGGAATGGACTTGGGAGGAGATCCTGGACGGCAAAGGACCCTGGACTCAGCCAGGGGAATATCGCCGTCCCAAAGCGGAGCTGGAGGCAGCGAAAGCGGAGAGGCGGTTTTATGAGGCAAAGGCAAGGCAGAGTGGCTGGAAGCCCGAGAGGCTCACCCAAAAATTTCTTGGGGGGGAGGCTAAAGGGGAGTGTGGCGAAGCCGGGTTGGATACCTGAGCCAACTCCCCGGGCTTGCCGTGGAGTGAGAGGGCGTCGTACTGGTCAGACACCGTGTTATGCGGTAAAGCGCGCTGTGTCCCCAGTACGCGTGCTTAGCCCAGTGCGGGCTATTCCACCGTGCCGCACTGGGAGGGCTAGGTTTGGCATCGAGCCGGATGCCATGAAGCCGGCTCAACGTATCTGGCCTCCAGTACGTCTTCTCGGGCCGGTGTACAAGGCACCAGCCTTACAGGTGGTGTCCCCGGTTCGCCTGCATAGCCCAGTGCGGGCTATTCCACCTCGCCGCACTGGCAGGGCTACGGGGACCATTCAACCTGGTAGGGATGAGGAGGCTCGGTGCTCAAGAGCACGTGTCCTCCTTCACGGTCCGGTATATCCGGCGCCACCTTCCCGCCCCAGCCCAGTACCACCAGTGCCTACACCACGCACCAGGCTTCCAGTGCATCACCAGAGCCCTGTTCCTCCTCCCCGCACTCGCCCTGAGGTGCGTGCCCTCAGCCCGGTACCTCCAGTTCCGGCACAACGCATCAGGCCTATAGTGCGTCTCAGCCGGCCAGAGTCTGCCGTCTGCCCAGCGGTGCCTGAACTGCCCGTCTGCCCAGCGGTGCCTGAACTGCCCGTCTGCCCAGCGGCGCCTGAACTGCCCGTCTGCCCAGCGCCGTCTGAGCCATCCGTCTGCCCAGCGCCATCTGAGCCATCCGTCTGCCCAGCGCCGTCTGAGCCATCCGTCTGCCCAGCGCCGTCTGAGCCATCCGTCTGCCCAGCGCCGTCTGAGCCATCCGTCTGCCCAGCGCCGTCTGAGCCATCCGTCTGCCCAGCGCCGTCTGAGTCATCCGTCTGCCACGAGCCATTAGAGCCGCCCGTCTGCCACGAGCCATTAGAGCTGCCCGTCTGTCAGGAGCCGCTAGAGCCGTCCATCAGTCAGGAGCCGCCAGAGACGCCCGCCAGTCAGGAGCCGCCTGAGACGCCCGCCAGTCAGGAGCCGCCAGAGACGCCCGCCAGTCAGGAGCCGCCAGAGACGCCCGCCAGTCAGGAGCCGCCAGAGACGCCCGCCAGTCAGGAGCCGCCAGAGACGCCCGCCAGTCAGGAGCCGCCAGAGACGCCCGCCAGTCAGGAGCCGCCAGAGACGCCCGCCAGTCAGGAGCCGCCAGAGACGCCCGCCAGTCAGGAGCCGCCAGAGACGCCCGCCAGTCAGGAGCCGCCAGAGACGCCCGCCAGTCAGGAGCCGCCAGAGACGCCCGCCAGTCAGGAGCCGCCAGAGACGCCCGCCAGTCAGGAGCTGCCCGCCAGTCAGGAGCTGCCCGCCAGTCAGGAGCTGCCCGCCAGTCAGGAGCTGCCCTCCAGTCATGAGCTGCCCTCCAGTCATGAGCTGCCCTCCAGTCATGAGCTGCCCTCCAGTCATGAGCTGCCCTCCAGTCATGAGCTGCCCTCCAGTCATGAGCTGCCCTCCAGTCATGAGCTGCTGTCCCTTATCCCGGAGCTGCTGTCCCTTATCCCGGAGCAGCTGCCCCTTTTCCCGGAGCTGCTGCCCCTTATCCCGGAGCTGCTGCCCCTTATCCCGGAGCTGCTTCCCCTTATCCCGGAGCTGCTGCCCCTTATCCCGGTGCTGGCCCTTATCCCCATGCTGCCCCTTCATTTAGGTGGGTTGAGTTGGAGAGTGGTCATTGGGAGGGGGATACGGAAGCGGGGAGTGACTATGGTGGGGTGGGGACTTCGCCCAGAGCCTGAGCCACCACCGTGGTCAGATGCCCACCCAGACCCTCCCCTAGACTTTGTGCTGGTGCGCCCGGAGTTCGCACCTTAAGGGGGGGGTTATGTCACGTTCCTGACCTGTTTTCTCTTGTTTTATATGTCTTTATTGGTCAGGGCGTGAGTGTTGGGTGGGCAGTCTATGTTTTCTATTTCTATGTGGGGTTTTGTGTTCGGCCTGGTATGATTCTCAATTAGAGACAGGTGTGTATCGTTTGTCTCTGATTGAGAGTCATACTAAGGCAGCCAGGGTTTCACTGGTGATTTGTGGGTGTTTGTTTCCTGTGTTAGCGTTTGGGCCACACAGGACTGTTGCAGGTTAGTCACGTTTGTTGTTTTTGTTAATTTGTAGTGTTTGTTGGTTTGCCATTAAAATCATGAATGCCTCCTACTCCGCATCTGGGTCCGATCCATGCTCCTCCTCGTCTGAGGAGGAGAACGACATTGACAACCTTTACAGCAGTATTGTTTTGTGTAATGTAAATGTATCTGGTACTATTTAGAAGCAGTATTGTTTTGTGTAATGTAAATGTATCTGGTACTATTTAGAAGCAGTATTGTTTTGTGTAATGTTTATGTATCTGGTACTATTTAGAAGCAGTATTGTTGTGTGTAATTTTATGTATCTGGTACTATTTAGAAGTAGTATTGTTTTGTGTAATGTTTATGTATCTGGTACTATTTAGAAGTAGTATTGTTTTGTGTAATGTAAATGTATCTGGTACTATTTAGAAGCAGTATTGTTTTGTGTAATGTAAATGTATCTGGTACTATTTAGAAGTAGTATTGTTGTGTGTAATGTTTATGTATCTGGTACTATTTAGAAGCAGTATTGTTGTGTGTAATGTTTATGTATCTGGTACTATTTAGAAGCAGTATTGTTTTGTGTAATGTTTATGTATCTGCTCGTTCTCTTACACATCCTCTAACTACAACCCTATTATTCCCTGTACCCCTTCTCATCCTTCTCTCTCCCAAATATCCCACTCTTTCCTTCCATCACTCCCTCCTTCCCTCCAGTCTTCCCTCTCTCCCTCCTTCCCTCCATCATTCCTTCTCTCCTTCCTTCCCTCCAGTCTAACCTCTCTCCCTGCCTCTCTCCTTCCTTCCCTCCAGCCTTCCCTCTATCCCTCCCTATCTCCCTCCCTCACTCCCTCCTTCCCTCCAGTCTTCCCTCTCTCCCTCCTTCCCTCCATCCTTCCTTCTCTCCCTCTTTCCCTCCAGTCTTACCTCTCTCCCTCCCTCTCTTCATCCGTCTCTCCCTCCTGGCCTCCAGCCATCCATCTTAACATCCTTCCCTCCAGTCTTACCTCTCTCCCTGCCTCTCTCCCTCCCTCCCTCACTCCCTCCTTCCCTCCAGTCTTACCTCACTCCCTCCCTCTATCCCTCTTTCCCTCCAGTCTTACCTCTCTCTCTCCCTCCTTTCCTCCAGTCTTCCCTCTCTCCATCCTTCCTTCCAGCCTTCCCTCTCCCTCCTTCCCTTCAGTCTTACCTCTCTCCCTCCCTCCCTCTCTCCTTCCTTCCTTCCTTCCCTCTCTCCCTCCTTCCCTACCTTCTTCCCTCTCCAAAATTGGATTTCTAATAAACCTAATGGCAGCCAGTTGGACCGCAAGGCCAGCCCACTCCAGGAACCCGACAGGGTTTGTGTGTTTGTGTTGCGGCAGCGTGGGGGGGGTGGGGGTGGGGGGTCAGTATTTTAATGCTCACATGAATTTGTTTTCCCCTGTCAACTGTTAAGTAATCATTAGATACATCAGAGCCCGTGATTGGTCTCGAACTACGGCCTGCATCCTGATCAGCCTTCTTAATACAACACACAGACACACAGACACACAGACAATCTGAAATCATAATACAACACACAGACACACAGACACACAGACAATCTGAAATTTTAATACAGAGCATCCCATTCCTCCTGACCCAGCACATCACAGACCCCCTGCTCTCTTTTTAAACTCTCTTTTTATTTGCAAGAACAAACCATATCACCTCATATCACTCCATACCAAACCACTCCTCACCATTTTGGTATTATTTAACTTCTCTAGGGTAGGGGGCACTATTTTCACCTCCGGATGAAAAGCGTGCCCAAAGTAAACTACCTGCTACTCTGGCCCAGAAGCTAGGATATGTATTTAAAACACTCTAAAGTTTCCACAACCGTTAAAATAAGGTCTGTGAGTATAACATAACTGATTTGGCAGGCAAAAACCTGAGGACAATCCATCCAGGAAGTAGGATTTTCTTTATTTTTGTATTTTTTTATTCAATGCCATTACAGTATCCATTGACTTAGGACTCAAATTGCAGTTCCTATGCCTTCCACTAGATGTCAACAGTCTTTAGAAATTGTTTCAGGCTTGTATTCTGAAAAATGAGGGACTAAGACCAGTCTGAATGACTGGACCCTAAAGTGTCACAGAGCTATTTCATGCGCAATCCCGAGAGCGCACCTTCCTTGTTTGCCTTTTATATTGATGATGTTATTGTCCGGTTGAAATATTATCGATTATTTAGACTAAAAACAACCTGAGGATTGAATATAAACACTGTTTGACATGTTTCTATGAACTTTACGGATACAATTTAGATGTTTTTGTCTGCCTGTTGTGACTGCGTTTGAGCCTGTGGATTACTGAAGAAAACGGAGGTTTTTGGATGTAAAGAGAGACTTTATCGAACAAAACAAACATTTATTGAGTAAATGCATGTCTTCTGAGTGCAACCATATGAAGATCCTCAAAGGTAAGTGATTAATTTTATTTCTATTTCTGACTTGTGTAACTCTTCTACTTGGCTGGTTACTGTTTGTAATGATTTGTCTGCTGGGCGATGTTCTCAGATAATCGCATGGTATGCTTTCGCCGTAAAGCCTTTTTGAAATCTGACACCTTGGTTGGATTCACAAGAGGTTAATCTTTAAACCTATGTATAACACTTCTATGTTTTCTGAATTTTTATAATCAGTGTTTCTGTTTTTGAATTTGGCGCTCTGCATTTTCTCTGGATGTTGGTCAGGTGGGATGCTACCGTCCCACAGAGAGGTTAATTAGGGGAGTCAGTTAACCTTTCTAGGGTACGTGGGACGGTAGCGTCCCACCTGAGTGGCTGAGTGGTGTACTGTCTCCCTACAGTATGCCCAGCTAGATCAGGGGCCATTCAGGGCCTCATAATGAATTGTGTTAATGTAATCATTAGGTCTAATTAATATCCAGACATCTGATCATTCTCTAATATCACTAGAGGTGAGAGGAGAAGAGGTAGGGGAAAAGTGAGAGTGAGGGATAAAGGGAGAGAGAAAGGGAGGTGAGAGAGCGGATGGGAGAGAGAGGGAGGGAGGGAGAGAGAGAGAAAGGGAGAGAGAGGGAAAGAGAAATGGAGGGGAGAGAGCGGATGGGAGAGAGAGGGGGAAAAGGAGAGAGAGAAAAGGAATTGGAGGAGAGAGAGGAAGGGGAGAGAGAGAGAGTAGGTGGAGAGAAAGGGAGGGAGGGAGAGAGAGAGGGAGTGAGAGAGAGGGGAAGGGGAGAGAAAGGGAGGGAGGACGACTGGAGAAGAGAGAGAGATTGATAGTGAGAGGTGAAACTCACACCCTTAAACTGCCCTTCCAGCACTCTCTCAGTTTGTCACTTACAACTGGTACTCTGTGTTTCTCATCCCCCCCTCCCTCACTCTCTCCATCTCTATCTCTCTCCACGTCTCTCTGTTTCTCTCTCTCTCACTCTCTAGCTCTCTCCGACTATCTCTCTCTCTCTGTTTCTCTCTCTCCTTCACAATCTCTTTATCTCTCTCCCCTTCTCTCTCTCTCCATCTCTATCTCTCTCCACGTCTCTGTTTCTCTCTCTCTCACTCTCTTTCTCTCCCTCTATCTCTCTCCCTTTCTCTCTCTATCGCTATCGCTCTCCACGTCTCTCTGTTTCTCTCTCTCTCACTCTCTAGCTCTCTCCGACTATCTCTCTCTCTCTGTTTCTCTCTCTCTCTCTCTTTCTCTCCCTCACTCTGAGTTATTCAATCATCATTACACCCAGGCGCAGCAGTGTGAAACTCACGTCATCTGGGAATTACAGAAAAATAAAATGAGATTGAGTAGAACCAGCCGGCAGCTGCGTGAAACTGATGGATGAGAAAACAAATTTTGTTGGAATTTTTTTTTTAATACTTACAGAGGAGTGACACTCTCTCTCTCTCTCTCTCTCTCTCTCGCTCTTTAACCCAAAACCCCTTATGAATGCATTGTGAAACAGAGAATAATGTGACCATTATATATATATGTAGAGAGAGAGCTCTACAGGCGCCTGGTCAAAAGTTATTCACTACAAGACAGGTGAGAGAGGGAGGGACACAGACTAGCAGTCCCTCAAGACAGGGGAGAGAGGGAGGGACACAGACTAGCAGCCCTCAAGACAGGGGAGAGAGGGAGGGACACAGACTAGCAGTCCCTCAAGACAGGGGAGAGAGGGAGGGACACAGACTAGCAGTCCCTCAAGACAGGGGAGAGCGGGAGGGACTAAGACTAGCAGTCCCTCAAGACAGGGGAGAGAGGGAGGGACACAGACGAGCAGTCCCTCAAGACAGGGGAGAGAGGGAGGGACACAGACAAGCAGTCCCTCAAGACAGGGGAGAGAGGGAGGGACATAGACTAGCAGTCCCTCAAGACAGGGGAGAGAGGGAGGGACACAGGCTAGCAGTCCCTCAAGATAGGGGAGAGAGGGAGGGACACAGACTAGCAGTTCCTCAAGACAGGGGAGAGAGGGAGGGACACAGACGAGCAGTCCCTCAAGACAGGGGAGAGAGGGAGGGACACAGACTAGCAGTCCCTCAAGACAGGGGAGAGAGGGAGGGACACAGACTAGCAGTCCCTCAAGACAGGGAAGAGAGGGAGGGACACAGACTAGCAGTCCCTCAAGACAGGGGAGAGAGGGAGGGACACAGACTAGCAGTCCCTCAAGACAGGGGAGAGAGGGAGGGACACAGACGAGCAGTCCCTCAAGACAGGGGAGAGAGGGAGGGACACAGACTAGCAGTCCTCAAGACAGGGGAGAGAGGGAGGGACACAGACTAGCAGTCCCTCAAGACAAGGGAGAGGGTGAGGGACACAGACTAGCAGTCCCTCAAGACAGGGGAGAGAGGGAGGGACACAGACTAGCAGTCCCTCAAGACAGGGAGAGAGGGAGGGACACAGACGAGCAGTCCCTCAAGACAGGGGAGAGAGGGAGGGACACAGACTAGCAGTCCTCAAGACAGGGGAGAGAGGGAGGGACACAGACTAGCAGTCCCTCAAGACAGGGGAGAGAGGGAGGGACACAGACTAGCAGTCCTCAAGACAGGGGAGAGAGGGAGGGACACAGACTAGCAGTCCCTCAAGACAGGTCAATGATTGGTTGTTATGTATTTATATGATACAGTTGCCTCTGGCTCTAAACTTCTGATCAAAGGTCAGATTTAGAATTGTATCTTATATTGCTGGTGGTTAGAATTAAGGTAAAGTAAACTGATTCCAGATCTGTGCTTATAGGGGCAACGCCTTCCCCGGGGGTCATTAACAATTATTCACTGTGTTGTGTGTGTTTGTCTGCCTGCGTGTGTGTGTATAAATGTGTGTGTCTAATTGTGATGAATGACTCCTCTCCTCCCCAGCATCCCGATGGATGCTGCTGTCCCTGGACCCAGGCCCCCGCGGTCGTTAATTACCATGAATTAATGGTTTTATCCGCTGCCAGTCAATAAAAAGATTGTCACCAAGGCCCACAATAAACCCAGGCTTTTATCAAATAGTGTAAAAATGTCAGACCGGATAGGCTCGAATTAACATGGACAAACACATCACGCTCAATCTCCAGCCGTAATAATCTCCTTCCGCCTTGCCTAGATTAAATTACACACACACACACACGCACGCACGCACGCACGCACGCACGCACGCACACACACACACACACACACACACACACACACACACACACACACACACACACACACACACACAAGCGCGCGCGCGCAGAAAGACACAGAGGCAGACACTGCACGGCCAGGCACGACTCCAACACCATCATTAAGTTAGCCGATGACACAACAGTGGTAGGCCTGATCACCAACAACGACAAGACAGCCTATAGGGAGGAGGTCAGAGACCTGGCCTTGTGGTGCAAGGACAACAACCTTTGCCTCAATGTGATCAAGTCAAAGGAGATGACTGTGGACAACAGGAAAAGGAGGACCGAGCTGCCCCCATTCTCACCGACGGGGCTGTAGTGGAGCGGGTTGAGAGCTTCAAGTTCCTTGGAGTCAACATCACCAACAAACTAACATGGTCCAAACACACCAAGACAGTCGTGGAGAGGGCACGACAAAACCTATTCCCCCTCAGGAAACCAAAACGTTTTGGCATGGGTCCTCAGATCCTCAAAAGGTTTGACAGCTGCACCATCGAGAGCATCCTGACGGGTTGCATCACTGCCTGGTACGGCAACTGCTCAGCCTCCGACCGCAAAGCACTACAGAGGGTAGTGCGTACAGCCCAGTACATCACCGGGGCCAAGCTTCTTGCCATCCAGGACCTCTATACCAGGCAGTGTCAGAGGAAGGCCATACACATTTTCAAAGACTCAAGCCACCCTAGTCATAGACCGTTCTCTCAGCAAGCGGTACTGGAGTGCCAAGTCTAGGTCCAAGAGACTCATAAATAGCTTCTACCCCAAAGCCATAAAACTCCAGAACAGCTAATCAAATGGATACCCAGACTATTTGCATTGACCCCCCCCCCTCTGGAACGGTGTTGCTACTCTCTGTTATCATCTATCCATAGTCACTTTAATAACTCTACCTACATGTACATATTACCTCAATTACCCCAACTAACCGGTGACCCCGCAAATCGACTCTGTACTGGTCCCGCCTGTATATACATTTACATTACATTTAAGTCATTTAGCAGACGCTCTTATCCAGAGCGACTTACAAATTGGTGCATTCACCTTATGACATCCAGTGGAACAGCCACTTTACAATAGTGCATCTAAATCTTTTAAGGGGGGGGGGGGGGGGGCAGAAGGATTGCTTTATCCTATCCTAGGTATTCCTTGAAGAGGTGGGGTTTCAGGTGTCTCCGGAAGGTGGTGATTGACTCCGCTGTCCTGGTGTCGTGAGGGAGTTTGTTCCACCATTGGGGTGCCAGAGCAGCGAACAGTTTTGACTGGGCTGAGCGGGAACTGTACTTCCTCAGTGGTAGGGAGGCGAGCAGGCCAGAGGTGGATGAACGCAGTGCCCTTGTTTGGGTGTAGGGCCTGATCAGAGCCTGGAGGTACTGAGGTGCTGAGCCCCCGCACATCGACTCTGTACTGGTACCGCCTGTATATAGCCCCCGCACATCGACTCTGTACTGGTACCGCCTGTATATAGCCCCCGCACATCGACTCTGTACCGGTACCGCCTGTATATAGCCCCGCACATCGACTCTGTACTGGTACCGCCTGTATATAGCCCCCGCACATCGACTCTGTACTGGTACAGCCTGTATATAGCCCCCGCACATCGACTCTGTACCGGTACCGCCTGTATATAGCCCCCGCACATCGACTCTGTACTGGTACCGCCTGTATATAGCCCCCGCACATCGACTCTGTACCGGTACCACCTGTATATAGCCCCCGCACATCGACTCTGTACTGGTACCGCCTGTATATAGCCCCCGCACATCGACTCTGTACTGGTACCGCCTGTATATAGCCCCCGCACATCGACTCTGTACCGGTACCGCCTGTATATAGCCCCCGCACATCGACTCTGTACCGGTACCGCCTGTATATAGCCCCCGCACATCGACTCTGTACCGGTACCGCCTGTATATAGCCCCTGCACATCGACTCTGTACCGGTACCGCCTGTATCTAGCCCCTGCACATCGACTCTGTACTGGTACCGCCTGTATATAGCCCCTGCACATCGACTCTGTACTGGTACCACCTGTATATAGCCCCCGCACATCGACTCTGTACCGGTACCGCCTGTATACAGCCCTGCTATTCTTATTTACAGCTGCTCTTTAATTATTTGTTATTCTTATCTCTTACTTTTATTTGTATTTTCTTAAAACTGCATTGTTGGTTAAGGGCTTGTAAGTAAGCATTTCACTCTAAGGTCTACACCTGTTGTATTTGGCACATGTGACAAATTAAATTTGAGACAGAGACAGACACAGACAACCAGACAGACACACACACATGCAGACAGACACACAGACAGAGACAGACAGACACAGACAGAGACAGACAGAGACAGACGGACACAGGCGGACACAGGCGGGCACAGACACACAGATACAGACAGACAGACAGACAGACAGACAGACAGACAGACAGAGAGAGAGAGATAATCAGGAGCCTCTACGGAGGCTAGGCCTGTTACAGCTATGCCTTAACAACCCACAGACAAGCAGTTCATCTCAGGACAACACTTCTCTAACCTCTCAGTCAATCAACTTTCTCTGTCTTCCCAGGGCGGATACAAACCAGGAATGGTATACTTTTCTCTCAATCTTTCTTTCTTTCTTTCTCTCTTTCTTTCTTTCTCTCTCTCTCACTTCTCCTTGAGATGATACGCTGCTGGCTCAGGCACTTGTTTAGCGTTTAACACCTGCAATTAATAATGAAGTGTGTGTGTATGTGTTTGTGTGATGAATAATGAAGACAAGGAGGTAGCTACTTAATTCTTAATCACATCTCTAACTTGGCGTCTCTCTCGTGAGGTGAAGTCTTCGCAGGATGAACACTCTACAACCGCTCACCTCCACGGTTCGGGCCACAGCTTGTTTGATCTGCATGCTCGTATTAGCTCGTAAATGATCCCTTTCAAACCTCATTTGTATTTCTTCCACTGAAAGTTATGAATTTCCCGGGGAATAATGTGTATTAATTAGTCCTCTGATGAAGGTTCAAGGCACTATGTTGACTGTGTGCGTGTGTGTGTGTGTGTGTGTGTGTGTGTGTGTGTGTGTGTGTGTGTGTGGGTGTGGGTGTGGGTGTGGGTGTGGGTGTGGGTGTGGGTGTGGGTGTGGGTGTGTGTGTGTGTGTGTGTGTGCGAGTGTGCGTCAGCGCTCCAGCTCATTCCCCTATTTTGACTGAGTCAATGGAGGAGTTACGTATTGAAGGAAAGTATAAAATATGTAAATGAAGTGGAAACATAACTCGGAACATTTCATTGAAGTAGCATCCGTTCATTTTGATTTGTTTGCTCGGCAAGCGCACAACGCAAACGAAAAGCCTTCAGCAAATGACAAGGGGTAGAATATCAAAAGTGTGGGGATATGAGTTTGTGGTGTGTGTGTGTGTGTGTGTGTGTGTGTGTGTGTGTGTGTGTGTGTGTGTGTGTGTGTGTGTGTGTGTGTGTGTGTGTGTGTGTGTGTGTGTGTGTGTGTGTGTGCGTGTGTGCGCTTGTACTTGTGTGTGAGTGCGGCCGGTATTTCTTGTTTCATTACCTTTGTCTCAGTGTGTTAAACATCCTTTACTAGACCTTGATTTCAACATACACGTACTGTTGCAGACTGTCTATATCACAGGTATTAGTTATGTTATGTAGCTCATAAAAGGGTTGAAAATGTAAGTGTTTTTTTATTCCACTGATTCAGATTAACTCAAAAAAATTATACAAAGTTCAAGAAAAATGTTTCACATTTACAATATTAATATATAAAACAGAAGATAATTAAAAAGAGGACAGACAGAATTTGAACGAAAGATAGATAGAAACTGTAGTTAAAACTTCTTATGGCTGAGCTCCCGTTAACGGGACAACAGCCAGTGAAAGTGCAGGGTGCCAAATTCAAACAACAGAAATCTCATAATTACAATTCCTCAAACATACAAGTATTTTACACCATTTTAAAGATAAACTTGTTGTTAATCCCACCACAGTGTCCGATTTCAAAAAGACTTTATGACGAAAGCACACCATCTGATTATGTTAGGGCAGTACCTAGTTACACAAAAACACAGCCATTTTTCCAGCCAAAGAGAGCAGTAACAAAAAGCAGAAATAGAGATAAAATTATTTACTAACCTTTGATGATCTTCATCAGATGACACTCATAGGACTTCATGTCACACAAAACATGTATGTTTTGTTTGATTAAGGTCATATTTATATCCAAAAATCTTAGTTTACATTGGCGCGTTATGTTCAGTAATGTTTTGCCTCCAAAACATCCGGTGATTTTGCAGAGAGCCACATCAATTTACAGAAATACTCATAATAAACATTGATAAAAGTTACAAGTATTATACATGGAACTTTAGATAAACTTCTCCTTAATGCAACCGCTGTGTCAGATTTCAAATAAACTTTTCGGAAAAAGCACACCATGCAATAATCTGAGTACGGCGATCAGACACAAAAACAAGCCATACAGGTACCCGCAATGTTGTGGAGTCAACAGAAGTCAGAAATAGCATTATCAATATTCACTTATCTTTGATGATCTTCATCAGAATACACTCCGAGGGATCCCAGTTCCACAAAAAAATGTTCTTTATGTTCGAATAAGTCCATAATTTATGTCCAAATTTATGTCCTTTTTGTTCGCGCGTTTAGTTCAGAAATCCAAATTTACGACACGCAGGCACACTTAGTCCAGATGAAAAGTCAAAAAATGTCATTACAGTTCGTAGAAACATTTCAAACGATGTATAGAATCAATCTTTAGAATGTTTTTAACATAAATCTTCAATAATGTTTCAACCTGAGAATTCCTTTGTCTTTAGAAACGAAAAGGAACGTAGCTAACTCTCATGGGGACTCGCCTGAGTGAGCTCTTGGCACTCTGCCAGACCCATGACTCAATCAGCTCACATTCCCCCCTGCTTCACAGTAGAAGCATAAAACAAGGTTCTAAAGACTGTTGACATCTAGTGGAAGCCTTAGGAGGTGCAATATGACCCCATAGACACTGTATATTGGATAGGAAAACCTACAAACCTCAGATTTCCCACTTCCTGGTTGGATTTTTTTGTCTTTTTGCTTGCCATATGAGTTCTGTTATACTCACAGACATCATTCAAACAGTTTTAGAAACGTTGGAGTGTTTTCTATCCAAATCGTATCAATCATATCTTAGCTTCTGAGACTGAGTAGCAGGCAGTTTACTCTGGGCACCTTATTCATCTAAGCTACTCAATACTGCCCCCAGACATAAGAAGTTAAATAGAAAGAAGAGGGATTACTATTGGGGGCTAAGGAGAAACTCACCACTTCTCCCTTTCTGCTTGATGACTCAGTGGACCCAGGGTGTGTGTTTGTATAGTATTTCATCATAATAGTCCTCTTTTACATAGCCCATACTGAGCAGTAGCGCAGTCTCCTTTACCCACGGAAGACGGGTGCTGGGTCAGGGGCTCCCTACCCACCCAGTAGGAGGTTGGGGACAACGATTGTCTGTGTCTGTGTGTGTGTGTGTGTGTGTGTGTGTGTGTGTGTGTGTGTGTGTGTGTGTGTGTGTGTGTGTGTGTGTGTGTGTGTGTGTGTGTGTGTGTGTGTGTGTGTGTGTGTGTGTGTGTGTGTGTGGACGGAGGTGGGAGACAGGGAGATACAGACTTATTGAGGGAGAACAATGAAGAAGATTAGAGTATTGATTTAGCGGGGGCGAAATTCTCAATCAGAGTTGGGAGTCAGTTTGAGTCGCAACCGGCAGAGCAAGTGTTTGTGGGAGAGAGGGAGGGAGGGGGACGGAGAGCTAGAGGGAGATAAATAGAGACAAAATAGGGAGAGAAAGCGAAGGGAGAGATCAGGAGAGGAAAAAGATGAGAAAAGACAGTGACATGCAAAGTGTCAATGCTGTCAGATATGATGCACAGGGTTTGAACATGGGTCTGTGTTAACCTGCTGAGCTAAAGCCCCGGTCTCAAGAATGTTATCACACTAACACTGTTTATTGACACACTTCTTTTAAACACAGACACCTCTCTGACCTCTGACCTCTCCTCTCTTTCCTTTGAGCACACACACACACACACAGACAGACACTCTCGTCAAGGAAGGAAGGCAACAAGAATCAGAAGACTAGACTACACTATTAGAAACAAGTGTTCCAAAAGGATTCTTCGGCTGTCTCCATAGGATAAACCATTTTTTGTTCCAGGGAGAACCCTTTTGGGTTCCACGTAGAGCCCTCTGTGGAAAGGGTTCTACATGTACCCCCAAAAGGTTCTAACTGGAACCAAAATGGTTCTACCTGGAACCAAAAAGGGTTCTTCAAAGGGTTCTCCTATGGGGACAGCCAGAAAACACTTTTACGTTTTAGATAGTACCTTTTTTCTAAGCGTGTACACTACACTAATGCACAGTATTTATCTTCTGTTACTTAACTGTAATTGTACCAATCCATACCCATTAATTGAACTCCAATTGGCGTGACTAGAATGATTAAAGTTTGTTCCTCGTTTGAATGTTACGATGCATGGGTTTTTTTTCTTTATAATTTGTGTATCTAACCTTTATTTATCCAAGGAAGTCATGCTGAGACCACAGTCTCTTTTGCAAATGAGTCCTGCATAAACACATCAATAAACAACAATTACACTATTTTATCACTGTACATATCTATATACACATCAATTACACAATACATGAAAAAGCTAAACACAATCATATGAAACAAACACATTCTTCAGTAAAAAGGCCATCTAACATCCGCCTGAGTTGCCCTAGAGGCACCAACTCCACCAACTTTAATGAGTTTTGGAGTTCAATCCACATGAGAGGCGCAAAACAGTAAAAGCAGATTTACCTCGGTGGAGATTGAAGGGATAACCAGTGTAAGCTATCCCTGTGTCTCGGTCTGATAACTTACACATCTGACGCTTAACAATGAGGTCAGGTATGGCGGAGGTTAATGCAAGAGTGGTATATAGACAAAACTGGCACAATTCATCAATCTACGAGACTTCAAAGAGGGAAAGCCTACTTTCTGATACAAAATGCAAAATCCTGTAATAAACTGTGTCCAAGGGCTTCAATACAGTGGCAGCTGCATCCATTCACAGACCATATCGCCATAGTCAATAACCAGAATGAACGTTGACTTAATGCTTTGTTTTCTGCTCGTTAACAAAAGACAAGATCTGTTCCTATAGAAGAAGTCTATTTTAATTATTAATTTATTAACTAACTAATCAACGTGCTTTTTGTCAATCCAGATGCCCAGATATTTCTAAGCGTGCACCATCCAAATTACGTATGCATAAATCATCAGATACATTTTTACGTGTTTTTAGAAAATAACATATATTTGGTTTTTACCTGCATTAAGTACCAATTTCAGTTCAACTAAGGCTTTTTGCAGGACAATCAAGGCTGATTGAAGCTCTGACGGAGCCTGGTCAGATGTGGGCACAATACACACTGTGTTCTGTCCTTTAAATCATTTCCAAACCGACTAAATGCAGCCTGGTCCAGACCAATTGATGAAAGCCTCTGAATAAGTAATGACTGTTGAATGCTTTAGACAGGCTTGGGCTGCACAGTATTTCTTCTTATCCAAACAACTAAGAACTTCCTTTAAAACCAAAGAAGTAGCAGATATGGTACTTTGACCTGGTCTGGGACCTGACTGATGATAGAATACATTTCATCGTAAAAAAAGAAGAAGATTGTTACGTTTTTACCAAGGATTCTAGAATGTTTGCTAGGCAAGAGAGTTTGGACATAATTATTCAGGTCACATGGGTCACCACCTTTGTGAAGGGGGATTATATGAGCTGCCTTCCTGACCCTGTGGATGGTACCAGAAATAATTCTAAGATAAAAAAATATACGTTAAAGATTCCACAATCAGAGGAGCAGAAAGCTGAAGCAAGAAAGGATCAAGCAAATAAGCCCCGGTAGGTTTTTTTATTTTTTATTTTTACATCAATCTTGTGTGAGGCGTTCTACACATCACAAGTAGAAATTAAAAATGTGGATTCGCTAGAAGTTGTTGGATCCTCCATCGAGCCAATTAGAGGCTGGTGGAGGGGCAGGAAGTCAACTGCCTGACTAGGGTCAATTAAACAATCATTTTGTTCAAATAAAAAACCTGCCAGTATAAAAATTCAAATTAAAAGCATCACTTATCAAACTTTCTCAGTAATGATGCCATTACTGAAACAACTTGCCTGGGCAGGGAAAGAGAGGAGTGTCCACGCTTCAGTGCATTAACTATTTTCCAAAATGTTTACGGAAACCTCCAAACTTTACCCGCAAAGTCAAGAGATAGAAATGAGGAAGTAGCATTCTCGATTGCCTGAAAAGCTGCCAATCAGGTACAGAGTCACTTTGTCTAGCCTTAGCCTAGACCTGATTCCTCATCATAATAAGATCAGAAAGTTCTATAGAGGACCAAGGATTTGTTCTTTTTTTTTTAACTCTACAAGATTTAAAGGGTGCATGTTAAATCTGCCAGAGAGGTTAACATAGACGAGAACAGTTCTGGAGCTAATTCAGGGTCAGGCATGCAGCTGGTACAGGAGAAGGCAGAGTAATACATCAAGTAAAGAAAAGCTTTTTGAATTCATTTCTCTTCATAATTCTATAAGAAACTGTTTGTTTGGTGCTGTATCTCTAATACATGCAATAAGACAGTGATCACTGAGATCAGTAGCCAAGACACCACTGGACAAGTACTTGTGGGGGTAATATGTCAGAATCAAGTCAATCAGTGCGGATTTCTTACATTAATCTGTGCAGTGGTGTAAAGTACATATGTAAAAATACTTTAAACTACTACTTAACCCTCCTGTTGTGTTCATTTCATGTTAATGAATTATGTGTTCCAGGTCCAAAATGACCGCCCCTATTATAGCTGATTATAAATCCATAATAATACATATATTATCACCTAATGTTGTGTTAGATCTTTTTAACAACTTCTAATTGCTGTTTATGGCCTGTAGGCCTCATCGACCTGAGCTCATACAACTAGTTTTTGAGGAAGAAAAGCTTCATGTATGGATTATTTTGACTATAACAAATACTCATATGAAACCTATTGTGCTATTTATCAAAGACTATTTGTGACAAAGTTTAACAAGGACTCTTTCCTCCTCACCAGTGTCATGATCAAGAGCCTCACATACAGTATATCGTTTGGTCATTGTGCTGCCACAGAATGAATTGTGAGCAAGGTCTCATAAAAGCTTTGTATACCAGAGCTGCGTGAAAAGTTCTATATATTATTGAAACAGCGTTGCGACTCTTTGTGAGAACGCCAACAAGTGTGGTTCCCTTGGGGGAAAGATTCTATTGAGGAAAGGTTCCCGTGGGGGAAAGATTCTATTGATGAAAGGTTCCCGTGGGGGTTGCCATGAAAGCCAAGAAGGGGAGTGAGGTGTGTGTGTGTGTGCTCAAACATATATTCAGGTGGGGGTCTCGGAGAGGAATTGTGTCCATCTGTTGAATGGACATGTGCCTGAACTCAATTTTATACACTAATTGTAGTCTCACCCATTAATTTCTAATGACCGGTCATTTTTCACCGGGAACACCACAGGTGTACAAAAGTTAAATAAAATGTAATGAAAATAATCTAAATGAATGTTGTGCATTCAGATGCCCTGTGTGGACAAAGTCATGGAACCTTATGAAAATCACATTAAATTAACTACAATTTTCAGAGAGAAAACTTGTAAATTGTTTCAATTTGACCGGAACACAGCAGCAGGGTTAAGTGTTTTTTGTATATGTAAATTATATATGTAAATTATCTAAAGATAATAATGTACTTTTTACTCCATACTGTCTGAGTCTGTCCAGCCAGATGGGTTCTCAGTTCGTTGTGCAGACAGGAATAAATATCTCTGCAGGAAGAAGAAGGGCGAGGGTGTATGATGCATGATTAACGTGTCATAGTGTGATTGTGATAACATCACCCGACCAAGAATACCTCACAATCAAATGCCGACCGTATTATCTCCCAAGAGAATTCTCTTCGGTTACAGCCACAGCCATGTATATACCCCCTCAAGCCGACACCACGACGGCCCTCAAAGAACTTCACGGGACTTTATGCAAAATGGAAACCACATATCCTGAGGCCACATTTATTGTAGTTGGGGATTTAAACAAAACACATTTGAGAGAAAGGCTACCGAAGTTCTATCAACACATTGACTGTAGTACTCGCGCTGCTAAAACACTCGACCACTGCTACTCCATCTTCTGTGATGCCTACAAGGCCCTCCCCCGCCCTCCTTTCTGCAAATCTGACCATGACTCCATTTTGCTCCTCCCTTCCTACAGGCAGAAACTCAAACAGGAAGAACACATGCTAAGGACTATTCAACACTGGTCTGACCAATCGGAATCCACGCTTCAAGATTGTTTTGATCACGCAGACTAGGATATGTTCCGGGTAGCTTCCGATAATAACATTGATGAATATACTTATATGGTGACTGAGTTTATCTGGAAGTGTATAGGAGATGTTGTACCCACTGTGACTATTAAAACCAACCCTAACCAGAAACCATGGATAGATAGCAGCATTTTCACAAAACTGAAGTGTGAAGCACCACATTTAACCATGGCAAGGTGACTGGGAATATGGCCAAATACAAACAGTGTATTTATTCCCTCCGCAAGGCAGTCAAACAGACAAAACGTCAGTATAGAGACGAAGTGGAGTCACAATTCAACAGTTCAATATGAGACATATGTGGCCGGGTCTACAGACAATCCCAGAATACAAAAAGCTAAACACATTCTACACACGCTTTGAGGATAACACAGTGCCACCGATGCAGCCTGCGTGAGTAAAACATTTAAGTGTGTTAACCCTCGCAAGGCTACCGGCCCAGACGGCATCTTTAGCTGCGTCCTCAGAGCATGAGCGGACCAGCTGTCTGTTGTGTTTACGGACATATTCAATCTCTCCCTATCCCAGTCCGCTGTCCCCACTTGAATCAATATGTCAACTATTGTTCCTGTACCCAAGAAAGCAAAGGTAACTGAACTAAATGACTATCACCCCGTAGCACTCACTTCTGTCACCATGAAGTGCTTTGAGAGACTAGTCAAGGATCACCTCTACTTTACATGTCACCCAAGACCCACTTCAATTTGCTTACTGTCCCAATAGATCTACAGACGATGCAATCGCCACCGCACTGCACACTATCCTCAAGAGGATTACCTATGTCAGAATGCTGTTCATTGAAAATAGCTCAGCATTCAACACCATAGTACCCTCCAAGCTCATCATTAAGCTTGAGGCCCTGTGTCTGAATCTGATTTTATTTGACATTTACCCTAACAGCCTAAATTACTCATTACATTTTGAATTCATAGCAGGACAAAAAAATTGCCCAATTCCCACACTTCCCCACTTCCCCACTTCCCGCACTTATCAAGAAAACACATGATAATCTCTACTGCGTCTGATCTGACAAACTCACTGAACACAAATGCATCTTCTGTAAATAATGTCTGAGTGTTGGAATGTGCCCCTGGCTATCTGTAAATAATGTCTGAGTGTTGGAATGTGTCCCTGGCTATCTGTAAATGATGTCTGAGTGTTGGAATGTGCCCCTGGCTATCTGTAAATAATGTCTGAGTGTTGGAATGTGCCCCTGGCTATCTGTAAATAATGTCTGAGTGTTGGAATGTGCCCCTGGCTATCTGTAAATGATGTCTGAGTGTTGGAATGTGCCCCTGGCTATCTGTAAATGATGTCTGAGTGTTGGAATGTGCCCCTGACTATCTGTAAATAATGTCTGAGTGTTGTAATGTGCCCCTGGCTGTCTGTAAATAATGTCTGAGTGTTGTAATGTGCCCCTGGCTATCTGTAAATCATGTCTGAGTGTTGGAATGTGCCCCTGGCTATCTGTAAATCATGCCTGAGTGTTGGAATGTGCCCCTGGCTATCTGTAAATAATGTCTGAGTGTTGGAATGTGCCCCTGGCTATCTGTAAATAATGTCTGAGTGTTGGAATGTGCCCCTGGCTATCTGTAAATAATGTCTGAGTGTTGGAATGTGCCCCTGACTATCTGTAAATAATGTCTGAGTGTTGGAATGTGCCCCTGACTATCTGTAAATGTTGTCTGAGTGTTGGAATGTGTCCCTGGCTATCTGTAAATGTTGTCTGAGTGTTGGAGTGTGTCCCTGACTATCTGTAAATAATGTCTGAGTGTTGGAGTGAACCCCTAGCTGTCTGTAAATAATGTCTGATTGTTGGAGTGAACCCCTGGCTGTCTGTAAATAATGTCTGAGTGTTGGAATGTGCCCCTGGCTATCTGTAAATAACGTCTGAGTGTTGGAATGTGTCCCTGGCTATCTGTAAATAATGTCTGAGTGTTGGAATGTGCCCCTTACTATCTGTAAATGTTGTCTGAGTGTTGGAATGTGTCCCTGGCTATCTGTAAATAATGTCCGAGTGTTGGAGTGAACCCCTGGCTGTCTGTAAATAATGTCTGAGTGTTGGAATGTGCCCCTGGCTATCTGTAAATAACGTCTGAGTGTTGGAATGTGTCCCTGGCTATCTGTAAATAATGTCTGAGTGTTGGAATGTGCCCCTTACTATCTGTAAATGTTGTCTGAGTGTTGGAATGTGCCCCTGACTATCTGTAAATGTTGTCTGAGTGTTGGAATGTGCCCCTGACTATCTGTAAATGTTGTCTGAGTGTTGGAATGTGCCCCTGACTATCTGTAAATGTTGTCTGAGTGTTTGAATGTGCCCCTGACTATCTGTAAATGTTGTCTGAGTGTTGGAATGTGTCCCTGGCTATCTGTAAATAATGTCCGAGTCTTGGAGTGAACCCCTGGCTGTCTGTAAATAATGTCTGAGTGTTGGAATGTGCCCCTGGCTATCTGTAAATAACATCTGAGTGTTGGAATGTGTCCCTGGCTATCTGTAAATAATGTCTGAGTGTTGGAATGTGCCCCTGACTATCTGTAAATGTTGTCCGAGTGTTGGAATGTGTCCCTGACAATCTGTAAATAATGTATGGGTGTTGGAATGTGCCCCTGACTATCTGTAAATGTTGTCTGAGTGTTGGAATGTGTCCCTGGCTATCTGTAAATAATGTCTGAGTGTTGGAGTGAACCCCTGGCTGTCTATAAATAATGTCTGAGTGTTGGAATGTGCCCCTGGCTATCTGTAAATAACGTCTGAGTGTTGGAATGTGTCCCTGGCTATCTGTAAATAATGTCTGAGTGTTGGAATGTGCCCCTTACTATCTGTAAATGTTGTCTGAGTGTTGGAATGTGCCCCTGACTATCTGTAAATGTTGTCTGAGTGTTGGAATGTGCCCCTGACTATCTGTAAATGTTGTCTGAGTGTTGGAATGTGCCCCTGACTATCTGTAAATGTTGTCTGAGTGTTGGAATGTGCCCCTGACTATCTGTAAATGTTGTCTGAGTGTTGGAATGTGTCCCTGGCTATCTGTAAATAATGTCTGAGTGTTGGAGTGAACCCCTGGCTTTCTGTAAATAAAGTCTGAGTGTTGGAATGTGCCCCTGGCTATCTGTAAATAACGTCTGAGTGTTGGAATGTGTCCCTGGCTATCTGTAAATAATGTCTGAGTGTTGGAATGTGCCCCTGACTATCTGTAAATGTTGTCTGAGTGTTGGAATGTGTCCCTGACTATCTGTAAATAATGTCTGGGTGTTGGAATGTGCCCCTGACTATCTGTAAATGTTGTCTGAGTGTTTGAATGTGCCCCTGACTATCTGTAAATGTTGTCTGAGTGTTGGAATGTGTCCCTGGCTATCTGTAAATAATGTCCGAGTGTTGGAGTGAACCCCTGGCTGTCTGTAAATAATGTCTGAGTGTTGGAATGTGCCCCTGGCTATCTGTAAATAACATCTGAGTGTTGGAATGTGTCCCTGGCTATCTGTAAATAATGTCTGAGTGTTGGAATGTGCCCCTGACTATCTGTAAATGTTGTCCGAGTGTTGGAATGTGTCCCTGACAATCTGTAAATAATGTATGGGTGTTGGAATGTGCCCCTGACTATCTGTAAATGTGGTCTGAGTGTTGGAATGTGTCCCTGGCTATCTGTAAATAATGTCTGAGTGTTGGAGTGAACCCCTGGCTGTCTATAAATAATGTCTGAGTGTTGGAATGTGCCCCTGGCTATCTGTAAATAACGTCTGAGTGTTGGAATGTGTCCCTGGCTATCTGTAAATAATGTCTGAGTGTTGGAATGTGCCCCTTACTATCTGTAAATGTTGTCTGAGTGTTGGAATGTGCCCCTGACTATCTGTAAATGTTGTCTGAGTGTTGGAATGTGCCCCTGACTATCTGTAAATGTTGTCTGAGTGTTGGAATGTGCCCCTGACTATCTGTAAATGTTGTCTGAGTGTTGGAATGTGCCCCTGACTATCTGTAAATGTTGTCTGAGTGTTGGAATGTGTCCCTGGCTATCTGTAAATAATGTCTGAGTGTTGGAGTGGCCCCTGGCTTTCTGTAAATAAAGTCTGAGTGTTGGAATGTGCCCCTGGCTATCTGTAAATAACGTCTGAGTGTTGGAATGTGTCCCTGGCTATCTGTAAATAATGTCTGAGTGTTTGAATGTGCCCCTGACTATCTGTAAATGTTGTCTGAGTGTTGGAATGTGTCCCTGACTATCTGTAAATAATGTCTGGGTGTTGGAATGTGCCCCTGACTATCTGTAAATGTTGTCTGAGTGTTGGAATGTGTCCCTGACTATCTGTAAATAATGTCTGAGTGTTGGAATGTGCTCCTGACTATGTGTAAATGTTGTCTGAGTGTTGGAATGTGTCCCTGACTATCTGTAAATGATGTCTGAGTGTTGGAATTTGCCCCTGACTATCTGTAAATAATGTCTGAGTGTTGGAATGTGCCCCTGGCTATCTGTAAATAACGTCTGAGTGTTGGAATGTGCCCCTGACTATCTGTAAATATTGTCTGAGTGTTGGAATGTGTCCCTGACTATCTGTAAATAATGTCTGAGTGTTGGAATGTGCCCCTGACTATGTATAAATGTTGTCTGAGTGTTGGAATGTGTCCCTGACTATCTGTAAATAATGTCTGAGTGTTGGAATGTGCCCCTGACTATTTGTAAATAATGTCTGAGTGTTGGAATGTGCCCCTGACTATCTGTAAATAATGTCTGAGTGTTGGAATGTGCCCCTGGCTATCTGTAAATAACGTCTGAGTGTTGGAATGTGCCCCTGACTATCTGTAAATAATGTCTGAGTGTTGGAATGTGCCCCTGACTATCTGTAAATAATGTCTGAGTGTTGGAATGTGTACCTGACTATCTGTAAATAATGTCTGGGTGTTGGAATGTGCCCCTGACTATCTGTAAATGATGTCTGAGTGTTGGAGTGTGCCCCTGGCTATCTGTAAATGATGTCTGAGTGTTCGGGTGGCCGCTGTCTATCTGTAATGATGTCTGAGTGTTGGAGTGTGCCCCTGGCTATCTGTAAATGATGTCTGAGTGTTGGAGTGGCCCCTGGCTATCTGTAAAAATGTCTGAGTGTTGGAGTGGCCCCTGGCTATCTGTAAATAACGTCTGAGTGTTGGAATGTGCCCCTGGCTATCTGTAAATAACGTCTGAGTGTTGGAATGTGTCCCTGGCTATCTGTAAATAATGTCTGAGTGTTGGAATGTGCCCCTGACTATCTGTAAATGTTGTCTGAGTGTTGGAATGTGTCCCTGACTATCTGTAAATAATGTCTGGGTGTTGGAATGTGCCCCTGACTATCTGTAAATGTTGTCTGAGTGTTGGAATGTGTCCCTGACTATCTGTAAATAATGTCTGAGTGTTGGAATGTGCTCCTGACTATGTGTAAATGTTGTCTGAGTGTTGGAATGTGTCCCTGACTATCTGTAAATGATGTCTGAGTGTTGGAATTTGCCCCTGACTATCTGTAAATAATGTCTGAGTGTTGGAATGTGCCCCTGGCTATCTGTAAATGATGTCTGAGTGTTCGGGTGGCCGCTGTCTATCTGTAATGATGTCTGAGTGTTGGAATGTGTCCCTGGCTATCTGTAAATAATGTCTGAGTGTTGGAGTGAACCCCTGGCTTTCTGTAAATAAAGTCAGAGTGTTGGAATGTGCCCCTGGCTATCTGTAAATAACGTCCGAGTGTTGGAATGTGTCCCTGGCTATCTGTAAATAATGTCTGAGTGTTGGAATGTGCCCCTGACTATCTGTAAATGTTGTCTGAGTGTTGGAATGTGTCCCTGACTATCTGTAAATAATGTCTGGGTGTTGGAATGTGCCCCTGACTATCTGTAAATGTTGTCTGAGTGTTTGAATGTGCCCCTGACTATCTGTAAATGTTGTCTGAGTGTTGGAATGTGTCCCTGGCTATCTGTAAATAATGTCAGAGTGTTGGAGTGAACCCCTGGCTGTCTGTAAATAATGTCTGAGTGTTGGAATGTGCCCCTGGCTATCTGTAAATAACATCTGAGTGTTGGAATGTGTCCCTGGCTATCTGTAAATAATGTCTGAGTGTTGGAATGTGCCCCTGACTATCTGTAAATGTTGTCCGAGTGTTGGAATGTGTCCCTGACAATCTGTAAATAATGTATGGGTGTTGGAATGTGCCCCTGACTATCTGTAAATGTTGTCTGAGTGTTGGAATGTGTCCCTGGCTATCTGTAAATAATGTCTGAGTGTTGGAGTGAACCCCTGGCTGTCTATAAATAATGTCTGAGTGTTGGAATGTGCCCCTGGCTATCTGTAAATAACGTCTCAGTGTTGGAATGTGTCCCTGGCTATCTGTAAATAATGTCTGAGTGTTGGAATGTGCCCCTTACTATCTGTAAATGTTGTCTGAGTGTTGGAATGTGCCCCTGACTATCTGTAAATGTTGTCTGAGTGTTGGAATGTGCCCCTGACTATCTGTAAATGTTGTCTGAGTGTTGGAATGTGCCCCTGACTATCTGTAAATGTTGTCTGAGTGTTGGAATGTGCCCCTGACTATCTGTAAATGTTGTCTGAGTGTTGGAATGTGTCCCTGGCTATCTGTAAATAATGTCTGAGTGTTGGAGTGAACCCCTGGCTTTCTGTAAATAAAGTCTGAGTGTTGGAATGTGCCCCTGGCTATCTGTAAATAACGTCTGAGTGTTGGAATGTGTCCCTGGCTATCTGTAAATAATGTCTGAGTGTTGGAATGTGCCCCTGACTATCTGTAAATGTTGTCTGAGTGTTGGAATGTGTCCCTGACTATCTGTAAATAATGTCTGAGTGTTGGAATGTGCTCCTGACTATGTGTAAATGTTGTCTGAGTGTTGGAATGTGTCCCTGACTATCTGTAAATGATGTCTGAGTGTTGGAATGTGTCCCTGACTATCTGTAAATAATGTCTGAGTGTTGGAATGTGCCCCTGACTATGTATAAATGTTGTCTGAGTGTTGGAATGTGTCCCTGACTATCTGTAAATAATGTCTGAGTGTTGGAATGTGCCCCTGACTATTTGTAAATAATGTCTGAGTGTTGGAATGTGCCCCTGACTATCTGTAAATAATGTCTGAGTGTTGGAATGTGCCCCTGGCTATCTGTAAATAACGTCTGAGTGTTGGAATGTGCCCCTGACTATCTGTAAATAATGTCTGAGTGTTGGAATGTGCCCCTGACTATCTGTAAATAATGTCTGAGTGTTGGAATGTGTCCCTGACTATCTGTAAATAATGTCTGGGTGTTGGAATGTGCCCCTGACTATCTGTAAATGATGTCTGAGTGTTGGAGTGTGCCCCTGGCTATCTGTAAATGATGTCTGAGTGTTCGGGTGGCCGCTGTCTATCTGTAATGATGTCTGAGTGTTGGAGTGTGCCCCTGGCTATCTGTAAATGATGTCTGAGTGTTGGAGTGGCCCCTGGCTATCTGTAAAAATGTCTGAGTGTTGGAGTGGCCCCTGGCTATCTGTAAATAACGTCTGAGTGTTGGAATGTGCCCCTGGCTATCTGTAAATAACGTCTGAGTGTTGGAATGTGTCCCTGGCTATCTGTAAATAATGTCTGAGTGTTGGAATGTGCCCCTGACTATCTGTAAATGTTGTCTGAGTGTTGGAATGTGTCCCTGACTATCTGTAAATAATGTCTGGGTGTTGGAATGTGCCCCTGACTATCTGTAAATGTTGTCTGAGTGTTGGAATGTGTCCCTGACTATCTGTAAATAATGTCTGAGTGTTGGAATGTGCTCCTGACTATGTGTAAATGTTGTCTGAGTGTTGGAATGTGTCCCTGACTATCTGTAAATGATGTCTGAGTGTTGGAATTTGCCCCTGACTATCTGTAAATAATGTCTGAGTGTTGGAATGTGCCCCTGGCTATCTGTAAATAACGTCTGAGTGTTGGAATGTGTCCCTGGCTATCTGTAAATAATGTCTGAGTGTTGGAATGTGCCCCTGACTATCTGTAAATGTTGTCCGAGTGTTGGAATGTGTCCCTGACAATCTGTAAATAATGTATGGGTGTTGGAATGTGCCCCTGACTATCTGTAAATGTTGTCTGAGTGTTGGAATGTGTCCCTGGCTATCTGTAAATAATGTCTGAGTGTTGGAGTGAACCCCTGGCTGTCTATAAATAATGTCTGAGTGTTGGAATGTGCCCCTGGCTATCTGTAAATAACGTCTGAGTCTTGGAATGTGTCCCTGGCTATCTGTAAATAATGTCTGAGTGTTAGAATGTGCCCCTTACTATCTGTAAATGTTGTCTGAGTGTTGGAATGTGCCCCTGACTATCTGTAAATGTTGTCTGAGTGTTGGAATGTGCCCCTGACTATCTGTAAATGTTGTCTGAGTGTTGGAATGTGCCCCTGACTATCTGTAAATGTTGTCTGAGTGTTGGAATGTGCCCCTGACTATCTGTAAATGTTGTCTGAGTGTTGGAATGTGTCCCTGGCTATCTGTAAATAATGTCTGAGTGTTGGAGTGAACCCCTGGCTTTCTGTAAATAAAGTCTGAGTGTTGGAATGTGCCCCTGGCTATCTGTAAATAACGTCTGAGTGTTGGAATGTGTCCCTGGCTATCTGTAAATAATGTCTGAGTGTTGGAATGTGCCCCTGACTATCTGTAAATGTTGTCTGAGTGTTGGAATGTGTCCCTGACTATCTGTAAATAATGTCTGAGTGTTGGAATGTGCTCCTGACTATGTGTAAATGTTGTCTGAGTGTTGGAATGTGTCCCTGACTATCTGTAAATGATGTCTGAGTGTTGGAATTTGCCCCTGACTATCTGTAAATAATGTCTGAGTGTTGGAATGTGCCCCTGGCTATCTGTAAATAACGTCTGAGTGTTGGAATGTGCCCCTGACTATCTGTAAATGTTGTCTGAGTGTTGGAATGTGTCCCTGACTATCTGTAAATAATGTCTGAGTGTTGGAATGTGCCCCTGACTATGTATAAATGTTGTCTGAGTGTTGGAATGTGTCCCTGACTATCTGTAAATAATGTCTGAGTGTTGGAATGTGCCCCTGACTATTTGTAAATAATGTCTGAGTGTTGGAATGTGCCCCTGACTATCTGTAAATAATGTCTGAGTGTTGGAATGTGCCCCTGGCTATCTGTAAATAACGTCTGAGTGTTGGAATGTGCCCCTGACTATCTGTAAATAATGTCTGAGTGTTGGAATGTGCCCCTGACTATCTGTAAATAATGTCTGAGTGTTGGAATGTGTCCCTGACTATCTGTAAATAATGTCTGGGTGTTGGAATGTGCCCCTGACTATCTGTAAATGATGTCTGAGTGTTGGAGTGTGCCCCTGGCTATCTGTAAATGATGTCTGAGTGTTCGGGTGGCCGCTGTCTATCTGTAATGATGTCTGAGTGTTGGAGTGTGCCCCTGGCTATCTGTAAATGATGTCTGAGTGTTGGAGTGGCCCCTGGCTATCTGTAAAAATGTCTGAGTGTTGGAGTGGCCCCTGGCTATCTGTAAATAACGTCTGAGTGTTAGAATGTGCCCCTGGCTATCTGTAAATAACGTCTGAGTGTTGGAATGTGTCCCTGGCTATCTGTAAATAATGTCTGAGTGTTGGAATGTGCCCCTGACTATCTGTAAATGTTGTCTGAGTGTTGGAATGTGTCCCTGACTATCTGTAAATAATGTCTGGGTGTTGGAATGTGCCCCTGACTATCTGTAAATGTTGTCTGAGTGTTGGAATGTGTCCCTGACTATCTGTAAATAATGTCTGAGTGTTGGAATGTGCTCCTGACTATGTGTAAATGTTGTCTGAGTGTTGGAATGTGTCCCTGACTATCTGTAAATGATGTCTGAGTGTTGGAATTTGCCCCTGACTATCTGTAAATAATGTCTGAGTGTTGGAATGTGCCCCTGGCTATCTGTAAATAACGTCTGAGTGTTGGAATGTGCCCCTGACTATCTGTAAATGTTGTCTGAGTGTTGGAATGTGTCCCTGACTATCTGTAAATAATGTCTGAGTGTTGGAATGTGCCCCTGACTATGTATAAATGTTGTCTGAGTGTTGGAATGTGTCCCTGACTATCTGTAAATAATGTCTGAGTGTTGGAATGTGCCCCTGACTATTTGTAAATAATGTCTGAGTGTTGGAATGTGCCCCTGACTATCTGTAAATAATGCCTGAGTGTTGGAATGTGCCCCTGGCTATCTGTAAATAACGTCTGAGTGTTGGAATGTGCCCCTGACTATCTGTAAATAATGTCTGAGTGTTGGAATGTGCCCCTGACTATCTGTAAATAATGTCTGAGTGTTGGAATGTGTCCCTGACTATCTGTAAATAATGTCTGGGTGTTGGAATGTGCCACTGACTATCTGTAAATGATGTCTGAGTGTTGGAGTGTGCCCCTGGCTATCTGTAAATGATGTCTGAGTGTTCGGGTGGCCGCTGTCTATCTGTAATGATGTCTGAGTGTTGGAGTGTGCCCCTGGCTATCTGTAAATGATGTCTGAGTGTTGGAGTGGCCCCTGGCTATCTGTAAAAATGTCTGAGTGTTGGAGTGGCCCCTGGCTATCTGTAAATGATGTCTGAGTGTTGGAGTGGCCCCTGGCTATCTGTAAATGATGTCTGAGTGTTGGAGTGTGCCCCTGGCTATCTGTAATAATGTTTGAGTGTTGGAGTGTGACCCTGGCTATCTGTAATGATGTCTGAGTGTTGTAGTGTGCCCCTGGCTATCTGTAATGATGTCTGAGTGTTGGAGTGTGCCCCTGGCTATCTGTAAATGATGTCTGAGTGTTGGAGTGTGCCCCTGGCTATCTGTAATAATGTCTCAGTGTTGGAGTGTGTCCCTGGCTATCTGTAATGATGTCTGAGTGTTGGAATGTGCCCCTGACTATCTGTAAATGATGTCTGAGTGTTGGAGTGTGCCCCTGACTATCTGTAAATGATGTCTGAGTGTTGGAATGTGCCCCTGGCTATCTGTAAATGATGTCTGAGTGTTGGAATTTTCCCTTTGGCTATCTGTAAATAATGTCTGAGTTTTGGAGTGTGTCCCTGGCTATCTGTAATAATGTCTGAGTGTTGGAGTGTGCCCCTGACTATCTGTAATAATGTCTGAGTGTTGGAATGTGCCCCTGGCTATCTGTAAATAATGTCTGAGTGTTGGAATGTGCCCCTGACTATTTGTAAATGATGTCTGAGTGTTGGAATGTGCCCCTGACTATCTGTAATAATGTCTGAGTGTTGGAGTGTGCCCCTGACTATCTGTAAATGTTTTAAACAAGGCTATGGTGCCGTCTGCTTTGCTTAATATAATGAATTTAATATGATTTATACAGAGTCAGGTTAAAGTCAAGACATATTCTTAAAATGGTCGGGGTAAGCATATCTACAGTAAAATCCCCTAAAAATTTCTAATTCAGATGACAGAAAATGTTTTAAATACTCAGCAATAGTACCGACAGCGTCCCCCAGTTCAGGTAAATCCCTGCAACAGATGAATCTGTGTTGTGGCTTATGGCCACATCTATAACCAAAAGCTAATTGAACCAGATTTAGTTTGTTTGGAAGAATATCAATATGTCTATGTACAGCAGCTGACCTCCGTTGACTAAATCGTTTGGACATATTGATCGGTGTCAGCCCAGCGAAATCAAACAGGACGGGGAGAGATAGAAGGTGCGTCAAAGGGCAATAGGGCGGATTTGAACCGATGCCGAAACCGCAGACTTCATTGACATGGGTCATTACCGATGGACCAGGCAACAATCACTAACCTTTAAAAACATCTATATAATGATATGATGTCCCTAATAATTAATTCTACTCATCGCCATGTGGTGAAGGATTGCTTTTCTCACTAAAGGAAAATGTATTTTACCAAGCAGATTATATTTATGTCAATCATGATAAGCATACAGGAAGAAATATATAAATATATGGAATATTGCCTGCATTGCTGTCCAATCAATGGAAATGTAGTCATGTGACAGTAAAAAGCAGGAAATAGGACAATCTGATGTTGTCTGTTGATGGCACAGACACAAACACACACACTCACACGCCTAACAACTACCAACAGCTGTTATGCTAATTACCATCTATCAGGACACTACCTCGGTGAATTCATACGCAACGTGTGTGTGTGTGTGTGTGTGTGTGTGTGTGTGTGTGTGTGTGTGTGTGTGTGTGTGTGTGTGTGTGTGTGTGTGTGTGTGTGTGTGTGTGTGTGTGTGTGTGTGTGTGTGTGTGTGTGCAGTGCAGCCTGACAGCTTGTTAATGGTGTGTTCAGGTCCTAGTAGCACAGGGAGCACAGGATTTGTTGTAATATTAAAACAGGGTCATGTAGCCTCA
>NC_074694.1:11997289-12002289 GCF_029448725.1 Salvelinus fontinalis | reverse complement strand
GGTGCTTTGCTGGTGCCACTGTCAGTGATTTATGTAGAATTCAAGGAACACTTAACCAGCACGGCTACCAACGCATTCTGCAGCGATACACCATCCCATCTGTTTTGCGCTTAGTGGGGCCATCATTTGTTTTTCAACAGGACAATGACCCAACACACCTCCAGGTTGTGTAAGGGCTATTTGACCAAGAAGGAGAGTGTTGGAGTGCTGCATCAGATGACCTGGCCTCCACAATCACCCAACCTCAACCCAATTGAGATGGTTTGGGATGAGTTGGACTGGCAGAGTGAAGGAAAAACAGCCAACAAGTGCTCAGCATATGTGGGAACTCCTTCAAGACTGTTGGAAAAGCATTCAAGGTGAAGCTGGTTGTGTCACGCTCTGATCGGTTTCATCTGTCTTTGTAATTGTCTCCACCCACCTCCAGGTGTCTCCCGTTTTCCCCAAAAGTCTCTGGTGTATTTATCCCTGTGTTTCCTGTCTCTCTGTGCCAGTTTGTCTTGTTTTGCAAAGTCAACCAGCATTTCTCCTAGCACCTTTTTTTCCCAGTCTCTATTTTTTCCTAGTTCTCCTGGTTTTGACCCTTTCCTGTCCTGACGCCGTATCCACCTGCCTGACCCTTTCCTGTCCTGACGCCGTATCCAACTGCCTGACCCTTTCCTGTCCTGACGCCGTATCCACCTGCCTGACCCTTTCCTGTCCTGACGCCGTATCCGCCTGCCTGACCCTTTCCTGTCCTGACGCCGTATCCACCTGCCTGACCCTTTCCTGTCCTGACGCCGTATCCACCTGCCTGACCCTTTCCTGTCCTGACGCCGTATCCACCTGCCTGACCCTTTCCTGTCCTGACGCCGTATCCACCTGCCTGACCCTTTCCTGTCCTGACGCCGTATCCACCTGCCTGACCCTTTCCTGTCCTGACGCCGTATCCACCTGCCTGACCCTTTCCTGTCCTGACGCCGTACCCACCTGCCTGACCACTCTGCCTGTTCTGACCTCAAGCCTGCCTATCGGATGGTACTGTTTGGACCTGGTTTATGAACTCTCGCCTGTCCCCGACCTGCCTTTTACCAAGCCCTTTTGATATAATAAATATCGGAGCTCAAACATCTGCCTCCTGTGTCTGCATTTGGGTCTCACCCCTGTGCCCTTAAAGGTTGAGAAAATGCCAAGAGTGTGCAAAGCTGTCATCAAGGCAAAGGGTTGAAGAATCTATAAAATATATATACATATATTTTGATTTGCTTAACACGTTTTTGGTTACTACATGATTCCATTTGTGTTGTTTCATAGTGTTGATGTCTTCAATATTATTCTGCAATGTAGAAAATAGTCACAAAAAAAACAACTTTAATTAGTAAGCGTCCAAACTTTTGACTGGTACTGTACGTTTCAGAATGCAGTAGATAGATGAATGATCTTAGAGATGAATCTCTAGTGACTTCAACAGAGGAAGACTTCAAATCCAAGAGTATCCTGCAGTAGTTTCCTTTAACACTGAGCATCTTGAGGCTTCTTCTCCCTACCACAATTCATTGCTTCACTCATTTTCTCTCTCTCATCTCTCTCGCTCATATCTCTGTCTCTCTCTTTTTCAGCTTAACAGAGTACTTTCTCTTCCATCTCTTTCTCGCTCTCTTTCTCAGCATAAAATATAGAAGCACTTCACGGAAAATGACAGAAACAGAGTTAACTCTGTGACCAAGATTTATTTTCACTTCAGATAGAGTAAAAAAAATAATAATTACGTATTTTCGAGCCGGTCAAACAGGGTGTTAGAGACACTCTGTGTGAGACGATATAATCTGTGTGATGAAATAAGCGTTCAACTCCTCAGGTCTGGGAAATGGGAGATGAAACTACCTGCTGACAATCCAGCAGATTTATTCCCTTCATCCACTTGTAGAAAAAAGAATGACAAGAGGGAAAAAAACAACAATCTTAAAGAGTGATAGCAAGCCGTCCATTTCCAAAATGAAGAGCGTCCCCCTGTAAATCAGTCGCGGGTTAATAAAGTTGTCATCTGTTTGATTTTCCAGAAAAAGAAAGAAAGAGGTGAACAGCTAAAATACAGTACATACACTACATGACCAAAAGTATGTAGACAACTGCCCGAGTGTATACACCTGTCAGTAACAGGTGTGGCTGAAATAGCCAAATCCACTTATTTGAAGGGGTGTCCACATACTTTGTATATATAGTGTATGACCCCGTCTCCTTGATTTATTTCTTTATTTTTGTGTCGGGGGGGGGGGTATTCTCGGCAGCTGGTTATAAAGTACCAATATTGTGGCTTCCTACAAAATAAACACACATCTGATTAATCCTCTCTCTCTCTCTCTCTCTCTCTCTCTCTCTCTCTCTCTCTCTCTCTCTCTCTCTCTCTCTCTCTCTCTCTCTCTCCTCTCTCTCTCTCTCTCTCTCTCTCTCTCTCTCTCTCTCTCTCTCTCTCTCTCTCTCTCTCTCTCTCTCTCTCTCTCTCTCTCTCTCTCTCTCTCTCTCTCTCTCTCTCTCTCTCTCTCTCTCTCTCTCTCTCTCTCTCTCTCTCTCTCTCTCAGCATACCTGAAGTGGCTGACAAACAGACAGATGTACGTACAGATGGACAGACCAGACAGACAGAGACGTGGTGACACACAAATCACACACGTCACCCATTCTGAGTCACAACCTGATGACAGAGTGCCAGTCGTGTGTCATCCTCTGGCTAACGTGTTCACAGAATACACACCTCACACCCTGTCTCCTTAAATCACACACACACACTCTTAATCATACTAACCAACTAAAACATGCAAACACCAATGATTAACCATTTACTGGAGCAAGTGACTGTGCTGTCAAGCTTTACCACATTTCCTTTCCTTCTTCATGTGATTGTTACTTTCTCCTCTTTCCTCTCAATCTCCCAGCAATTAAAATCAATCGGGAATCGGATTGGCCTGTCTCTGAGGTGCCAATACAAGATGGCTGCCTGACAGAGGGCAAGCAGGGTTCTTCGTCCCAAATGGCATTCTATTCCCTATATAGTGCACCACTTTTGTCCAGGGACCATAGGAGTAGTGCACGATGTAGGGAAAAGGGTGCCATTTGGGGGACAGAGAGATGGCATCACATCAGTATTCATGGACAACATGCATCTATCTACATGTCCCATCAATCCACCAGGAGAGAGAGTGAGAGAGCGAGGCCCACCTCTGCTACCTGTGTGGCTGAATGACAAGCAGCCTATCAGGGCTGGGAGATGGAGAGCTTATGGCTGATCCGTCTTCTTCTTTTCTCACGTTGGTGTTGGTTCTCACTTCAAAGACACATTCACAACACACACACATTCACAACACACACACACATTCACAACACACACACACATTCACAACACCGACACATTCACAACACCGACACATTCACAACACACACACACATTCACAACACACACACATTCACAACATACACACACATTCACAACACACACACATTCACAACACACACACACATTCACAACACACACACACATTCACAACACACACACACATTCACAACACACACACACACATTCACAACACACACACACACATTCACAACACCCACACATTCACAACACACACATTCACAACACACACACATTCACAACACACACACATTCACAACACACACACATTCACAACACACACACACATTCACAACACACACACACATTCACAACACACACACACATTCACAACACACACACATTCACAACACACATTCACAACACACACACACATTCACAACACACACACATTCACAACACACACACATTCACAACACACACACATTCACAACACACACATTCACAACACACACATTCACAACACACACACACATTCACAACACACACATTCACAACACACACACATTCACAACACACACACATTCACAACACACAGATTCACAACACACACACAGATTCACAACACACACACACATTCACAACACACACACACATTCACAACACACACACACATTCACAACACACACACACATTCACAACACCCACACATTCACAACACACACACATTCACAACACACACACATTCACAACACACACACATTCACAACACACACGCATTCACAACACACACACATTCACAACACACACACACATTCACAACACACACACACATTCACAACACACACACACATTCACAACACACACACATTCACAACACACACATTCACAACACACACATCCACAACACACACATTCACAACACACACACATTCACAACACACACACATTCACAACACACACACATTCACAACACACACATTCACAACACACACACACATTCACAACACACACATTCACAACACACACATTCACAACACACACACATTCACAACACACACATTCACAACACACACATTCACAACACACACACATTCACAACACACACACATTCACAACACACACACATTCACAACACACACACATTCACAACACACACACACACACACATTCACAACACACACACACATTCACAACACACACACACATTCACAACACACACACATTCACAACACACACATTCACAACACACACATTCACAACACACACACACATTCACAACACACACATACACAACACACACACATTCACAACACACACACATTCACAACACACACACACATTCACAACACACACACACATTCACAACACACACACACATTCACAACACACACACATTCACAACACACACACACATTCACAACACACACACACATGCACAACACACACATTCACAACACACACACATTCACAACACACACACATTCACAACACACAGATTCACAACACACAGATTCACAACACACACACACATTCACAACACACACACACATTCACAACACACAGATTCACAACACACACACACATTCACAACACACACACACATTCACAACACACACACACATTCACAACACACACACATTCACAACACCCACACATTCACAACACACACAT
>NC_074694.1:11927289-11992289 GCF_029448725.1 Salvelinus fontinalis | reverse complement strand
CTTCCAAGAAGATCCCCAAGCTTCGGCATGCATATTTCTGCCAGATTTTAAAATCCAAGTCCTTCAATCACTCACACATGGACACACACACACATATCTAGGCCTAAACAGTCCCATGGACCCCCCGCTGCCTCCGGCCCAGTTTTCTGGTTTTCCGGTTTCTCTGGCTTGATCATTGTGAGATCTCTCCTGAGTGGTACCGCCATGTCTCACAATCTCCACTCATAGTAATCTCTCTTTCACACACACACACACACATGCACGTACATGCACGCACACAAACACACAAGCACACACACACACACACACACACAAACATACACATACACAAAAACACACATTAATAACCTCTGGTCTCCCATGGAGAGAACAGTAATCACGAAGAGTCAACACATTAACTAACCAGGGAAAACAGAAAAGTGTCATAATGTATTTTTTACAAACATTCTTTCTGAATTTAAAAGTAATACAAGAAGTAATCATAACATTTTTCAAAAGTATCTATAATCAAATAAAAATACACTTTAGGTGTTAATGTAATGGATTACAGTTAGATTTGTTTTGTTTTTGTAATCAGATTACATCTAATCAGTTACTCCACCCACCCTACCGCTAACTATTACAAACATAATAAACTATTCGCTTCCACAGGAGGTTGGTGGCATCTTAATTGGGGAGGAAGGGCTTGTGGTATTGGCTGGAGGGGAATCAGTAGAATGGTATCAAATACATCAAACACATGGTTTCCTGCTTTTCCGTTCGCTCCGTTCCAGCCATTATTATGAGCCGTCCTCCCCTCAGCAGCCTCCACTGTTCACGTCATACATCCACTGATATGATTTGTAATGGTATAACAAACATTTCATAGGCTTCCACACAGCGACTGTTCACAGAGCTTTTAGTAGTCTTTTTAACAGTCAGATTAAATCTGCAAGTTTCAAAGACATAATCAGTGTCAGGGCTGTGTCCTGAAAACACTTTGTCGATGGACGTTGATAGTAATGTGTTTGTCAATCGGGTGTTTATAGTTGTAATGCATAATGGGTTGTAATGTGTGTGTGTATGCGTGTGTGTATGCGTGTGTGTATGCGTGTGTGTATGCGTGTGTGTGTGTGTGTGTGTGTGTGTGTGTGTGTGTGTGTGTGTGTGTGTTTGTGTGTGTATGTGTGTGTGAAGGCGATGAAGGTGAGTCCTACCTTGTTGTATCTGCCGACAGCAGCAATCCCAGAAGGCCTTGGTCTGGAAAGATGATGTCCACTGGTGTCTAACGCTCCTCTCTCTCACACTCAGCATTTATTCTCTCCTACACGCCTGAGAGAGAGAGGGGGAGAGAGAGGGGCGGGGGCGAGAACGGGAGAGAGAGAGAGAGAGAGAGAGAGAGAGTTAGTTCGTGAATTCCCACGGGGATAGGTTGTGTGTTCGGACCTTATCTGTAAGCTGTGTCGATATCAGCTAATGATCATCACCTCTGTCTGTACGTGAAGGTACACATGGACACACACACACACACACCGAATACACACACACACCGAGTACACACATACACCGAGTTCACACACACACACACTGAGGTAGGGGGTCAATGTAAATGTGGACTGGTGAATGGGCAGAGGATGGTAGAGACACAGAAAGACAGTAGAAACACAGTACAAACACAGACACACAGTAGGAACAGAGAAACACAGTAGAAACACAGTAGGAACACAGTAGGAACAGAGAAACACAGTAGAAACACAGTAGAAACACAATAGGAACAGAGAAACACAGTAGGAACACAGCAACACAATAGAAACACAGAAACACAGTAGAAACAGAGAAACACAGAAACACAGTAGAAACAGAGAAACACAGTAGAAACACAGTAGAAACAGAGAAACACAGAAACACAGTAGAAACACAGTAGAAACAGAGAAACACAGAAACACAGTAGAAACACAGTAGAAACACAGTAGGAACACAGTAGGAACAGAGAAACACAGTAGAAACACAGTAGGAACAGAGAAACACAGTAGAAACACAGTAGAAACACAGTAGGAACACAGCAACACAATAGAAACACAGTAGAAACACAGTAGACACACATAAACACAGTAGAAACACAATAGAAACACATTAGACACACATAAACACAGTAGAGACACATAAACACAGTAGAAACACAATAGAAACACATTAGACACACATAAACACAGTAGAAACACAGAAACACAGAACCACAGTAGACACACATAAACACAGTAGAAACACAGAAACACAGTAGAAACACAGTAGAAACACAGTAGACATAGTTGTAACGGCGGTCCTCCTCCTCTTCGACCGAGAAGGAGGAGTATTGAGGGAACCAAGGCGCAGCGGAGTTTGAACACATAATTTATTAAAGAAAACACGAACTTGACTAAACTAACAAAAACAACAAACGGTGTAGACAGACCTAGACGACGAACTTACATAAAACAAGAAGAACGCACGAATAGGAAACATAGGCTACACAAATCGAACAAACCGTAAACAGTCCTGCGTGGTGTACAGACACAGACACGGAAGACAATCACCCACAACGAACACTGTGAAAACGCCTACCTAAATATGACTCTTAATTAGAGGAACGCCAAACACCTGCCTCTAATTAAGAGCCATACCAGGCAACCCAATAAACCAACACAGAAACAGAAAACATAGAATGCCCACCCAAACTCACGTCCTGACCAACTAACACATATAACAAACTAACAGAAATAGGTCAGGAACGTGACATAACCCCCCCCATAAGGTGCGAACTCTGGGCGCACCAGCACAAAGTCTAGGGGAGGGTCTGGGTGGGCATCTGACCACGGTGGTGGCTCAGGCTCCGGGCGAGGTCCCCACCCCACCATAGTCAATCCCAGCCTCCATCTCCCCCTAAAAATGTCCACCCACATCTTACCCCCACAAAATCCTCTTGGTAACATCCATGACAGGGACAGCACTGGGACAGAGGGATAGATCAAGACAGAGGGATAGCACAAGACAGAGGGATAGATCAGAATATAGAGGTAGCTCAGGATAGAGAGGGAGATCAGGATAGAGGGGCAACTCCGGACTGAAAGGCAGCTCCGGACAGAGAGACAGCTCTGGACTGAGGGGCAGTTCTGGGTATATAGCCGTTTCTGGCTGAAGGGCAGCTCATGGCTGACTGACGGATCTGGACGCTCATGGCAGGCTGACGGCTCTCGACGCTCATGGCTGGCTGACGGCTCTCGACGCTCATGGCTGGCTGACGGCTCTCGACGCTCATGGCTGGCTGACGGCTCTGGACGCTCATGGCTCACTGACGGCTCTGGACGCTCATGGCTCACTGACGGCTCTCGACGCTCATGGCTCACTGACGGCTCTCGACGCTCATGGCTGGCTGATGGCTCTCGACGCTCATGGCTGGCTGACGGCTCTCAATGCTCATGGCAGGCTGACGGCTCTGGACGCTCATGGCTCTCTGACGGCTCTGGCTGCTCATGGCTCGCTGGCGGCTCTGGCAGATCCTGTCTGGTTGGCGGCTCTGGCAGATCCTGTCTGGTTGGCGGCTCTGGCAGATCCTGTCTGGTTGGCGGCTCTGGCAGATCCTGTCTGACGGACGGCTCTAGCGGCTCCTGTCTGGTGGGCTGCTCTAGCGGCTCCTGTCTGGCGGACGGCTCTGTAGGCTCATGGCAGACGGGCGGCTTTGCAGGCTCATGGCAGACGGATGGCTCAGACGGCGCTGGGGAGACGGATGGCTCAGATGGCGCTGGGGAGACGGATGGCTCAGATGGCGCTGGGGAGACGGATGGCTCAGATGGCGCTAGGGAGACGGATGGCTCTGGCCGGATAAGGCGCACTGTAGACCTGGTGCGTGGTGCCGGAACTGGAGGCACCGGGCTAAGGACACGCACCTTCATGCTAGTGCGGGGAGCAGGGACGGGGCACACTGGACTCTCAAAGCCTACTCTATACCTGGTGCGTGGTACCGGCACTGGTGGCACCGGGCTGAGGGCAAGCACATCAGGATTAGTAGGGGGAGAAGAAACAGTGTGTACAGGGCTCTGGAGACGCACAGGAGGCTTAGTGCGTGGTGCCGGAACTGGAGGCACCGAACTGGATACACGCACTACAGGGAGAGTGCATGGAGAAGGAACAGGGCTCTGGAAACGCACTGGTAGCCTAGTGCGTAGTGTAGGCACTGTAGGTACTAGGCTGGGGCGGGGAGGTAGCACCGGAAATACCGGACCGTGCAGGCGTACTGGCTCTCTTGAGCATTGAGCCTGCCCAACCTTACCTGGTTGAACGCTCCGGTCGCCCGACCAGTGCGGGGAGGTGGAATAACCCGCACTGGGCTATGTAGGCGAACCGGGGAAACCATGCGTAAGGCAGGTGCCATGTATGCCGGCCCGAGGAGACGCACTGGAGACCAGACGCGTTGAGCCGGCCTCATGACACCTGGCTCAATGCCCAATCTAGCCCTACCAGTGCGGGGAGGTGGAATAACCCGCACTGGGCTATGCACTCGTACAGGAGACAACGTGCGCTCTACTGCGTAACACGGCGCCTGCCCGTACTCCCGCTCTCCACGGTAAGCCTGGGAAGTGGGCGCAGGTCTCCTACCTGCCCTTGGCCCACTACCTCTTAGCCACCCCCCAAGAAATTTTTGGGTGGTAATCACGGGCTTTTTGGGCTTCCGTGCAAGACGCGTCCCCTCATAACTCCGGTTCCCTTCTCCGTTGCCTCTGCTCTCCTCAGTGCCTCCAGCTGTTCCCATGGGAGGCGATCCCTACCAGCCAGGATCTCCTCCCATGTGTAGCAACCTTTCCCGTCCAATACATCGTCCCAAGTCCATTCCTCCTTCTTTTTCTGTCCCTTACTCCGTCTACTCCGCTGCTTGGTTCTGGAGATTTGGTGGGTGATTCTGTAACGGCGGTCCTCCTCCTCTTCAACCGAGAAGGAGGAGTATTGAGGGAACCAAGGCGCAGCGGAGTTTGAACACATAATTTATTAAAGAAAACACGAACCTGACTAAACTAACAAAAACAACAAATGGTGTAGACAGACCTAGACGACGAACTTACATAAAACAAGAAGAACGCACGAATAGGAAACATAGGCTACACAAATCGAACAAACCGTAAACAGTCCTGCGTGGTGTACAGACACAGACACGGAAGACAATCACCCACAACGAACACTGTGAAAACGCCTACCTAAATATGACTCTTAATTAGAGGAACGCCAAACACCTGCCTCTAATTAAGAGCCATACCAGGCAACCCAATAAACCAACACAGAAACAGAAAACATAGAATGCCCACCCAAACTCACGTCCTGACCAACTAACACATATAACAAACTAACAGAAATAGGTCAGGAACGTGACAATAGTAGAAACACAGTAGGAACACAATATAAACTGAAGAAAAACAATAAAAACATTGAAGATACACAGTAGAAACACAGATAAAACATTGAAGATACACAGTAGAAACACAGTAAAAACATTGAAGATACATAGTAGAAACACAGAAAAAAACATTGAAGATACATAGTAGAAACACAGAAGATACAGAAGAAACGCATTAGAAACACAGTAGAAACATTGAAGATACACAGAAGATACAGTAATAGTGACTGTGTATTGGCAGTATAGAGACAGATAATAAGGATGACTGTACAATTGTACTGTGTAGTAAATGTGTAGTACTGAAACTTGGCAGAGATAAGGGTGACTTTACCCCACACCGCCTTTCATCAATCCACTGGCCTTGCACAGACTGCAGCGACTCAATTCAAAACCATTTATTTTCTCTCTCTGTCTATCACTCACTTTCACTCTCTCTTTTTCATACAATCTCTCTCATTCTCTCTCGCCATCTCCCGCTTGAACACTTTCCTCTCATTTCTCTCCCGCTCCGTCCTTCCCTCACCCCTCCCTCCCTGTGCCTCTCTCTCTCTCTCTCCCTCCCTCCTTCCCTCTCCCCTTTCTCCGCCTTTCTATCTGTCAATTGACCTCCCCATCTCTCTCTCTCTCCTCCCCCTTTCCCTCGCCCACTACCCCCCCTCTTTCTCTCTCTCCCTCCCCCTCTTTCCCTCCCTCCCTCCCTCCCTCCCTCCCTCCCTCCCTCCCTCCCTCTCTCTCTCTCCCTCCCTCCCTCCCTCCCTCCCTCCCTCTCCCCTCCCTCCCTCCCTCCCCCTCTTTCCCTCTCCCCTCCCTCCTTCCCTCCCTCCCTCCCTCCCTCCCTCCCCCGCTTTCCCTCTCCCCTCCCTCCCTCCCTCCCTCCCTCCCTCCCTCCCTCCCTCCATCTCTCTCTGATAGCTTAGTGTTTGATCTGAGGCTGATGAGAGCAGTCTCTTCCTCACTTTGCCACACCTCTCTTGAACCTCAGAGTTTAGCCGGGGGTTTTAGCCAAGGGCTGGGTTTCAGAATATGCACTTTGTGTCAACTGCTGATGCATGTAAAAAGGGCTTTATAAATACAATTTCATTGATTGATTGATTCAAACTACACGCAACTACACACACACTCACCCACACACTCACTCAATCACACCACACACGCACGCACGCACGCACGCACGCACACACACACACACACACACACACACACACACACACACACACACTCACCCACACACTCACTCAATCACACCACACACACACGCATGCACGCACGCACACACGCACGCACGCACGCACGCACGCACGCACACACACACACACACACACACACACACACACACACACACACACACACACACACGCACACACACACATCACGTATTACCCTTCTGTGAGTAGTTCTACATTAAACAGGCTCTCTCTCTGTGTGTGTGTGTGTGTGTGTGTGTGTGTGTGTGTGTGTGTGTGTGTGTGTGTGTGTGTGTGTGTGTGTGTGTGTGTGTGTGTGTGTGTGTGTGTGTGTGTGTGCGTGTGTGTAGTAATGTTGCACGGTATACCAGTGTCACGGTAATATCACGGTACCAAAACGTCATTATTCTTAAGGTACCAACATTTTAGAACACCGTAGTACCGTTTCATATGATACTACCGACTTTAACATCCCTACCGATCTAAAGAACATACTGGCGTCTGTTATAAAATGTTTATGAAGTCAGTTTTGTTGATCAATTCAGTTAAATTTAAACAACAGCCACTAGTTCCCAGGACATTCACAGCATTAGGCAAGACTGCCATCTCTTCTTATGCACCAGAGGCATGGAGTAGTCTACAATCAACGTTTCATATAGATATGTTAGTGTGGGTTTAACGCAGTGTTGTCCCCTGACTGACACACAGATCATTATGCAGTGTTGTCTCCTGACTGACACACAGATCATTATGCAGTGTTGTCCCCTGACTGACACACAGGCCATTATGCAGTGGTGTCCCCTGACTGACACACAGATCATTATGCAGTGTTGTCTCCTGACTGACACACAGATCATTATGCAGTGTTGTCCCCTGACTGACACACAGGCCATTATGCAGTGGTGTCCACTGACGGACACACAGATCATTATGCAGTGTTGTCCCCTGACTGACACACAGGTCATTATGCAGTGTTGTCCCCTGACTGACACAGATCATTATGCAGTGTTGTCCCCTGACTGACACAGATCATTATGCAGTGTTGTCCCCTGACTGACACACAGATCATTATGCAGTGTTGTCCCCTGACTGACACAGATCATTATGCAGTGTTGTCCCCTGACTGACACACAGGCCATTATGCAGTGTTGTCCCCCTGACTGACACACAGATCATTATGCAGTGTTGTCCCCTGACTGACATACAGACCATTATGCAGTGTTGTCCCCTGAATGACACACAGATCATTAAGCAGTGTTGTCCCCTGACTGACACAGATCATTATGCAGTGTTGTCCCCTGACTGACACACAGATCATTATGCAGTGTTGTCCCCTGACTGACACACAGATCATTATGCAGTGTTGTCCCCTGACTGACACTTCAGCTTGCAAGCGATCCCCTTTTTCCTTTAAACATAACAATGGTCATTATAGCCAAACAGTTCTATTTTTGTTTTATCAGACCAGAGGACATTTCTCCAAAAAGTACGATATCTGTCCCCTTGTGAAGTTGCAAACCATAGTCTGGCTTTTTTATGGCAGTTTTGGAGCAGTGGCTTTTTACTTCGATATAGGACTCATTTTACTGTGGATATAGATACTTTTGTACCTGTTTCCTCCAGCATCTTAACAAGATCTATTGCTGTTATTCTGGGATTGATTGGCACTTTTCACACCAAAGTACGTTCATCTCTAGGAGACAGTCTCCCTCCTGAGCGGTATGACGGCTGCGTGGTCCCATGGTGTTTATACTTGCGTACTATTGTTTTTACAGATGAATGTGGCACCTTCAGGCGTTTGGAAATTGCTCCCAAGGATGAACCAGACTTGTGGACGTCTACAATTTTTTTCTGAGGTCTTGGCTGATTTCTTTGATATTCCCATGATGTCAAGCAAAGAGGCACTGAGTTTGAAGGTCTGCCTTGAAATACATCCACAGGTACACCTCCAATTGACTCAAATTATGTCAATTGGCCTATCAGAAGCTTCTAAAGCCATGACATTATTATCTGGAATTGTCCAAGCTGTTTAAAGGCACAGTCAACTTAGTGAATGTAAACTTCTGACCCACTGGAATTGTGAAACAGTTAATTATAAGTGAAATAATCTGTCTGTAAACAATTGTTGAGAAAATGACTTGTGTCATGCACAAAGTAGATGTCCTAACCGACTTGCCAAAACACAGTTTGTTAACAAGAAATGTGTGGAGTGGTTGAAAAACAAGTTTTAATTGGGGAGGACGGGCTCATGGTAATTTCTGGAGCAGAATCAGTGGAATGGTATCAAAAACGGTTTCTAGGTGTTTGATGCCATTCCATTTGTGCCGTTCCAGCCATTATTATGAGCCGTCCTCCCTTCAGCAGCCTCCACTGATGTACTGTTTATTCCTTCTTCCCATTCCTCCAGCCAAATCACAGCTAGGCCTTTGCAAATATGAGCAATCAGCCGTCTACACAGTGTTCTATCAGTGTGACGTTAAAATTCAGTTGTATTGAGTAGAAGTGTGAATTCCAGTGAGCGGTTTTTGGAGAACGTTTAGAAAACGTGAACAAGCGTCCGGGGGGACGGGGCGAACAGGATGCCAGGCCACTGATTTTGTTCACGCCTTCTATCATATCGTCTGTAAAATGTTGGTATGGTGACAAGCCTAGTGTGTAGTACAGTACAGTACAGATCTCCACCTCTGCAGTGAATAAATCCAGTCATACTGTACAACAGGAAATGGCTCCCAGCCTGTCGGCCAGAACAAAAAGGAACCATGAAATAATGAGCCTTCCAGAAACTGGAAAAGGATGGCAACACACACAAATGGACAGCTACATGAATTCATGATGTTTTTTGTTTTTTTAAATAGAGGCTATAGTCTATTCTTCTAGCTCACATGTTTGCCTGCTTCTATGAATGTGACAAAGACCACTCTCTGCCAATTTTATTGTGTAACATCTAATTCCAACATTGTTCAAGGCCCTGACAAGCAAAGAAACTGCACAGAACATTCATCCAAAATAAATCCTGTTTGGGCTGCAAGGGGCAGTATTGAGTAGCCAGATAAAATGTGCCCATTTCAAACGGCCTCGTACTCAATTCTTGCTCGTACAATATGCATATTATTATTACTATTGGATAGAAAACACTCTCTAGTTTCTAAAACCGTTTGAATCATTTCTATGAGTGAAACAGAACTAATTCTGCAGCACATTACCTGACCCGGAAGTGGAAAGTCTGAAATCGATGCTCTGTTCTTCTTTCTGCCTATAAATGGGCACAAGACTTATTAGTATACATGCACGTCATACACCTTCCTCTGGGTGTCAAGAGGCTGTGAGAGAAGAAATTAGTTGATTTCTTGGTCTGAGATGGAACACATCATCTTGGAATCTCGTGTCCCCCATTTTCGGTACTCTGAAGAGCGCGAGGTGGACAGTGGGATTGCCTTTTGTTTAGCTGCCGTTATAGGCGACTACAATCTCCGGCTTTGATTTTATTTGATACATGTGACCATATCATCGTAAAGTATGTTTTTTCAATATGGTTTCATCAGATTATTGAAATTTTTTCGGGAGTTTTGCCGTGTTCCGTTCTCTTCCGTTTGTTGACATGGAGAGTGTGGTGCCACCCCGCTAGCGCGCTTGCTAAATGAAGAGGGAAAGTTGCCGCTCTGAATCCAAACAACGACTGTTCTGGACAAAGGACACCTTGTCCAACATTCTGATGGAAGATCAGCAAAAGTAAGAAACATTTTATGATGTTATTTCATATATCTGTCGTAGTCGCCGGCGCCCAAGTGTTTCTGGCTATTGTGCCAAGCTAATATAACGCTACATTTTTTTTACGCTGTAAAACACTTAATAAATCGGAAATATTAGTTGGAATCACAAGATGCCTGTCTTTCACTTGCTGTACACTATGCATTTTTCAGAAATGTTTTATGATGAGTAATTAGGTATTTGACATTGGTGTCTGTAAGTTTTATGGCTGCTTTCGGTGCAATTTCTGAATGTAGCTGCAATGTAAACTATGATTTATACCTGAAATATGCACATTTTTCTAACAAAACATATGCTATACAATAAATATGTTATCAGACTGTAATCTGATGAAGTTGTTTCTTGGTTAGTGGCTATTTATATCTTTATTTGGTCGAATTTGTGATAGCTACTGATGGAGTAAAAAACTGTTGGAGTAAAAAAAGTGGTGTCTTTTGCTAACGTGGTTAGCTAATAGATTTACATATTGTGTCTTCCCTGTAAAACATTTTAAAAATCGGACATGTTGGATGGATTCACAAGATGTGTACCTTTCATATGCTGTATTGGACTTGTTAATGTGTGAAAGTAAAATATTTAAAAAATATATATTTTGAATTTCGCGCCTTCCACTTGAGCTGGCTGTTGTCATAAGTGTACCGGCGTCGGGCTGCAGCCATAAGAATTTGGTCCTCACAAAAATAATTTATATACAGCTGAAGTCGGAAGTTTACATACACCTTAGCCAAATACATTTAAACTCAGTTTTTCACAATTCCTGACATTTAATCCTTGTAACAATTCACTATCTTAGGTCAGTTAGAATCACCACTTTATTTTAAGAATGTGAAATGTCAGAATAATATTAGAGAGAATTATTTATTTCAGCTTTTATTTCTTTCATCACATTCCCAGTGGGTAAGAAGTTTACATAGACTCAATTAGTATGAGGTAGCATTGCTTTTAAATTGTGTAACTTGTGTCAAAAAAATCGGGAAGCATTCCACAAGCTTCCCACAATAAGTTGGGTGAATTTTGGCACAATCAAAATAACAGAGCTGGTGTAACTGAGTCAGATTTGTAGGCCTCCTTGCTCGCACACGTTTTTTCAGTTCTGCCCACACATTTTCTATATGATTGATGTCAGGGCTTTGTGATGGCCACTCCAATACCTTGACTTTGTTGTCCTTAAGCCATTTTGCCACAACTTTGGAAGTATGTTTGGTGTCATTGTTCATTTGGAAGACCCATTTGCAACCAAGCTTTAACTTCCTGACTGATGTTTTGAGATGTTGCTTCAATATATCCACATCACTTTTCTTCTTCTTGATGCCATCTATTTTGTGAAGTGCACCAGTCCCTCCTGCAGCAAAGCACCCCCACAACATGATGCTGCCACCCCCGTGCTTCACGGTTGGAATGGTGTTCTTCGGCTTGCAAGCCTCCCCCTTCATCCTCCAAACGTAACGATGGTCATTATAGCTAAACTGTTCTATTTTGTTTCATCAGACCAGAGGACATTTCTCCAAAAAGTACAATCTTTGTCCCCATGTGCAGTTGCAAACCTTAGTCTGGCTTTTTAATGGCAGTTTTGGAGCAGTGGCTACTTCCTTGCTGAGCGGCCTTTCAGGTTATGTGGATATAGGACTCGTTTTATGTGGATATAGATACTTTTGTACATGTTTCCTCCAGCATCTTCACAAGGTCCTTTGCTGTTGTTCTGTGATTGATTTGCACTTTTCACACCAATGTACGTTCATCTCTAGGAGACAGAAACCGTCTCCTTCCTGAGTGGTATGACGGCTGCATGGTCCCATGGTGTTTATACGTGCGTACTATTGTTTTTACAGATGAACGTGGTGCCGTCAGCCATTTGGAAATTGCTCCCAAGGATGAACCAGACTTATGGAGGTCTACAATATTTTCGGATTCTTGGCTGATTTCTTTTGATTTTCCCATGATGTCAAGCAAAGAGGCACTGAGTATGAAGGTAGACCTTGAAATACATCCACAGGTACACCTCCAATTGACTCAAATTATGTCAATTAGCCCATCAGAAGCTTCTAAAGCCATGCCATTATTTTCTGGAATTGTCCAAGCTGTTTAAAGGCACAGTCAACTTAGTGTATGTAAACTCCTGACCCACTGGAATTGTGAAACAGTGAATTATAAGTGACATAATCTGTCTGTAAACAATAGCTGGGAAAATGAATTGTAGATGCACACACAAAATAGATGTCCTAATCGACTTGCCAAAACGATTGTTTGTTAACAAAAATAAATGTTGGAGTGGTTGAATAACGCGTTTTAATGACTCCAAGTGTATGTAAACTTCCGACTTCAACTGTAGTATACAACCATAGACGAAACACTATAGGCCGTAAACAGACACACACATAGGGTTGTCCTCAGTAAACCCAGCAGGTTGTATGCTGTCCCATCCCTGGCTCCATAACACTTGAAAAAGCCTGGAGGCACCTCTAAATCTCACTCTTAGTCTCTTTTACATCCCTCCCTCCCTCCCTACTTTCATTCTTCTCATCCATCCCTTCATCCTGGCAGCCTGCAACCACTTCTCTCTTTCTCCCTTCCCTCTGAAGAGTGGAGATGGGAACGGTAGTGGAGAGGAGAGGAGAGGAAAGGAGGAGAAAAGAGGAGAGGAGGTGAGGCCTGAGGCCTGGGGCTTGTGGCAATTTGCTCCCGAGTGGCACAGCAGTCTAAGGCACTGCAACTGAGTGCAAGAGGAATCATCACAGTACCTGGTTTGAATCCAGGCTGTATTACATCATGCCGTGATTGGGAGTCCCACAGGGCGGCATACAATTGACCCAGGTTTGGCTGGGGTAGGCCGTCATTGTAAATGAGAAATTGTTCTTAACTGACTTGCCTAGTAAAATAAAGGTTACACACACATATAAGGTTCTATAAAGAACCCTTTACTAAGTTACTTTAAAATAACGAGCTATAAAGCTATAAAGAACCATGTCCTAAGGTTCTATAAAGAGCCCTTTCCTAAGGTGCTATAAAGAACCCTTTCCTAAGGTTTTATAAAGAACCATTTCCTAAGGTTCTATAAAGAACCCCTTCCTAAGGTTCTATAGAGAATCCTTTCCTAAAGTTCTATAAAGAACCATTTCCTAAGGTTCTATAAAGAACCATTTCCTGAGGTTCAATAAAAAACTATTAACAAAAGGTTCTATATTGCACCATAAAAGGGTTATGCTATGGTTACAACCCTTATTGGTGCTGTATAGAACCCCTTTTTATGGTTCTTTATGGAGAATGGTAAGAACCTCAATCGCAATCGTTGTTTGTAGAACCATACAAGGATTTTTATTCTGGTTTAATAGCCTTATTATATTGTTACATTCCATAGGTTTTAGTATTGTGTTTATTGACACGTTGAATCAGGTCTGCTAGCTCTGGAACAGCTGGGGGTCCCTGAGGAGAGAATTGAGAACTACTACCGTTCTCAATTGGCCATACTGTACACGAGTCTTTCACAAGACACCATCACTGGTCATAGTCGTATATAAGATGTAATAGAGTAACACAACAGATTAGATCAACCGGAATTGAAAGGCTCAAATGGTTCTTTGGGTCAGTATAGTTCCACATAGAATCATCACCCTTCCACAATAACTCTTGAGGAACCAACATTTTACTGTGAGTAAACACAACCCAGGAGGAGAGAGAGAGAGAGAGGTGAAAAGAGAGAGGGAGAGGCATAATGAGAGAGAGAGAGAGAGAGAGAGAGAGAGAGAGAGAGAGAGAGAGAGAGAGAGAGAGAGAGAGAGAGAGAGAGAGAGAGAGAGAGAGAGAGAGAGAGAGAGAGAGAGAGAGAGAGAGACAGAGAGAAGGTACCATGAGAGAGAGAGATAGCTCTGGGTCACCCAGGCAAAGGGGGATTACTGAAATCAAAGCCCTCTCTGTGCTGCTCCTCTTGGGTTTATTGTCAAATAACAGCCCCTGGCTTTGGCCTACATACTGCTGCTGAGAGAGAGGCTGTTGGATTGTTCCCTTGATTTAATTCTGAATTAAATTAAAAGATGATTTGGGCAGTCATGGCTGGGAACTCAAACTGGGAACAGAGTAATGAGTGTGTGTGTGTGTGTGTGTGTGTGTGTGTGTGTGTGTGTGTGTGTGTGTGTGTGTGTGTGTGTGTGTGTGTGTGTGTGTGTGTGTGTGTGTGTGTGTGTGTGTGTGTGTGTGTGTGTGTGTGTGTGTGTGTGTGTGTGCGCGTGTGTGTGTGTGTGTGTGTAGTCATATCTACATTATCGTCATAAACATGCTTTCTAAAATAATTCTACATGAACTCATACTGTTTTGTAAAATCGCTGTATTTTCCGGTATGATTTCTATCAGAGCATCTCTGAATGATAACCTCTATGCGGGATGGTTGAGCTAACGTAGGCTAATGTGATTATCATGAGGCTGTAAGTAACAAACAAAAAATTCCCAGGACATAGACATATCTGATATGTGCAGAAACTGCACTGTCCAATTTACAGTGAAAGAATCCACATTGTGCCTGGGCTGGAATAATACATTATGGCCTTTCTATTGCATTTCAAAGATGATGGTACAAAAAAAAATGTTTTTTTTTAAATCATGTTTTTTTTCTTTGTATTATATTTTGACAGATCTAATGTATTATATTCTCCTACATTCATTTCACATTTCCACAAACTTCAACGTCTTTCCTTTCAAGAAAATGCATATCCTTGCTTCAGGTTCCTGAGCTACAGGCAGTAAGATTTGGGGATGTCATTTCAGGTGGAAATTGAAGAACAACAAAAAAAAAGGGTCCAATCCTTAAGAAGATAAACAATAAGACACCAACATGCATCCTTATGATGCCTTCATCTGAACTCTAACCTCCACACAGTTGAAGTCAGTGCAGTAAACATTTAGGTGGAGCCTGCCTGTTGTTCTATTGGGATAAAGTGTATTTAGAGAGCCGGTGGGTACGAGACACACAGAAAGTCAAACACAAAGCACTGGACTATTACCAGATTAAAGGGACTGCACAGGGACATTACCCTATTAAATGGACTGCACAGGGACATTACCCTATTAAAGGGACTGCACAGGGACATTACCCTATTAAAGGGACTGCACAGGTACATTACCCTATTAAAGGGACTGCACAGGTACATTACCCTATTAAAGGGACTGCACAGGCGAATTACCATATTAAAGGGACTGCACAGTGACATTACCAGATTAAAGGGACTGCACAGGGACATTACCCTATTAAAGGGACTGCACAGGTACATTACCCTATTAAAGGGACTGCACAGGTACATTACCCTATTAAAGGGACTGCACAGGTACATTACCCTATTAAAGGGACTGCACAGGCGAATTACCATATTAAAGGGACTGCACAGTGACATTACCATATTAAAGGGACTGCACAGGCGAATTACCATATTAAAGGGACTGCACAGGTACATTACCATATTAAAGGGACTGTGCAGGTGCATTGCCTTATTAAAGGGACTGTACATGCTCATTACCATATTAACGGAACTGTACAGGCTCAATATCATATTAAACGGAGTGGGACACTTGAAGACAACTGTAACGGCCATCAAAGTTGTTCTCCTCCTCAGACGAGGAGGAGCATGGATCGGACCAACACGCAGCGAGGTATGTAGACATAATGAAATTTAATTATAATAACGAATACGAAAATACAAGACAAACCACAAAAACAACAAACGATGTCAACAGACCTGAACATGCGAACTAACATACAACGAAGAACGCACGAACAGACTAAACAAAACGAAACAGTACCGTGTGGTGCACAAACACAGACACAGCAACAATCACCCACAAACAAACAATGAGAACAGCCTACCTTAATATGGTTCTCAATCAGAGGAAACGCCAAACACCTGCCTCTAATTGAGAACATATCAGGCAACACATTTAACCCAACATAGAAACACATAACATAGAATGCCCACCCCAACTCACGCCCTGACCAACTAAACACATACAAAAATAACAGAAAACAGGACAGGAACGTGACAACAACGATAACGATGGGGGGCTGAAAATATCTCACACTTAAATTTGGACACACAGACACAGAAACACATAAACACACAAATGCACACACAAATACACACACACACACAAATACACACACAGACGTGTATATAACCAGTGTGAAATGGCTAGCTAGTTAGCATTTTGGCATTTTAGCTAACATTGTCATATCCTGATGTGTGTGCGTGTTTCTGTGAAATCTAAGCAAGCTTAAATATCTTATATTGAGTGATAATAATTCACTTAAAATGTTTGTATGTTTCTTGTTCTTTCATACCAAGCTAAGTTAACTAACGTCATTCGTTTTGCTTATTGCTCATTTTTACCTAAAAAGGCTTAATACAACTAATTTATCTTATGTCAAGATATCTTTCAAGATAGTTTACCTAACTATGAAGATTAAAGTCAAATATCTTGCAGTGCATATCACGTTGTGCAGTGTGTGGAGTTAATAAACTGTCTAGAATACAACTGGTGACCACTATGTATCTGCCTCCGAACATTATTTCAACACCTGACCACTATGTATCTGCCTTCGAACATTATCTCAACACCTGACCACTATGTACCTGCCTCCGAACATTATCTCAACACCTGACCACTATGTATCTGCCTCAGAACATTATCTCAACACCTGACCACTATGTATCTGCCTCAGAACATTATCTCAACACCTGACCACTATGTATCTGCCTTCGAACATTATCTCAACACCTGACCACTATGTACCTGCCTCCGAACATTATCTCAACACCTGACCACTATGTATCTGCCTCAGAACATTATCTCAACACCTGACCACTATGTATCTGCCTCTGAACATTATCTCAACACCTGACCACTATGTATCTGTCTCAGAACATTATCTCAACACCTGACCACTATGTATCTGCCTCCGAACATTATCTCAACACCTGACCACTATGTATCTGCCTCAGAACATTATCTCAACACCTGACCACTATGTATCTGCCTCCGAACATTATCTCAACACCTGACCACTATGTATCTGCCTCCGAACATTATCTCAACACCTGACCACTATGTATCTGCCTCAGAACATTATCTCAACACCTGACCACTATGTATCTGCCTCCGAACATTATCTCAACACCTGACCACTATGTATCTGCCTCTGAACATTATCTCAACACCTGACCACTACCAGGAAGAGAGAGAACAAGATGGCGAGAACATTATAGCTCTCTCTATTGCCCTCCTCTCTCTCCTTCCTTTCTACCATCTTTCTCTTTTGCTTACCCTCTATTGTTTTTCTCCTCCTCTGTTTTTATGCCCCTTCTTCTCTCTCCCCCCTTCTCTCTCCCTTTCCACCTTCTAATCTCTCCATCTCTCTCTCTCTTTCTTGCTCTCTCTCTCCCTAAATCTCTGTCTCTCTTCCTAATTCTCTCTCATGTTCTCCTGCTCTCTCCTGAGTACAGTTGTCTCTCCAGCTACAATGCTTTCAGGTCCATCTCTCTCTTATACATTTTTCATTGATAGCCTGAGAGAATGGTAGTGTTTTGAAAAGCAGTCTAACCTGCCTTCCCACCTCCATACAAACGAACAGACACACGCACTGACACGCAAGCACACACACACACACACACACACACACACACACACACACACACACACACACACACACACACACACACACACACACACACACACACACACACACACACACACACACACACACACACACACACACACACACACACACAGGTTTGACCAGCAGTTCCACCCTTCACTCCAGTTCATTTATCTCGATAGAGAATGAAAACATGAAGATACATCAGAAAACACAGACATAATCTCATAGGAGAAAATGAGAACAAGAAGCCCATAAAAATATGAATCTAAATATCTCCAAAACACACAACCTAAAGCCCAAAATCTCACAATGTTTTGCAAGTCTAAACACCTCCCAAACGCATCACAATGCCTGGACCCTAACTTCCCACGAAGGTCGCTCACACAACTCAACACAATTTACTGTTGACAGCTAGTCATAGTCAATTAGGCAAATTAGCTGCTATTCCTTCACCAGAGACCTTTACAAAATGAGCAATTGTGTTGTAATGAGTTTAATGATGAAAATATCGTTGCCTTGCCATCACGCATTCTGTTGTTGTGGCCAACGCTAGAGGCATTGGGGGAGGAGACTCATGAAGACATGTTTGTGTAAGTCCGCCCACCCGTCTGTCAGTTTCTCTGTGTGTGTGAGCGCGCCTGCGTGTGTGTGTGTGTGTGTGTGTGTGTGTGTGTGTGTGTGTGTGTGTGTGTGTGTGTGTGTGTGTGTGTGTGTGTGTGTGTGTGTGTGTGTGTGTGTGTGTGTGTGTGTGTGTGTGTGTTATGGCCCAAGGGGACTCCTTAGCATGGTGACAGCATCTTAGCATACAGTACTCTTTCTTTTTGTCAGTTCATCAGCGGGAGTTTTTTTTCTCCCATATGCACATTATCCCAGCCATATGACGAACAACGAAACTACAAAGGTGTCATAACTGCTTAGTATGTGTATGGTTAGCAGGGACTGTGGTGCAGGAAAGCATGCGAGAGAGTGAGAGAGAGTGAGAGTTAGAGTGAGAGTGTGAGTGAGAGTGTGAGAGAGAGAGAGAGAGAGAGAGAGAGAGAGAGAGAGAGAGAGAGAGAGAGAGAGAGAGAGAGAGAGAGAGAGAGAGAGAGAGAGAGAGAGAGAGAGAGTGTGTCTATCACAGTCCAAAAAGTGGGTACACACAGCAGTGTTCTAGAATATTGCTCCGTTGGTTTTCATACTTTTTGAATTCTCAGCGCTGCTCAAGTAATTTCTCCAGCTGTCAACACATTCAGATGAATAGCGTACCGGAGCCACCTTATATAGAGGACGCGTACCGGAGCCACCTCATATAGAGGACCGGAGCCACCTTATATAGAGGACGCGTACCGGAGCCACCTTATATAGAGGACGCGTACCGGAGCCACCTCATATAGAGGACGTGTACCGGAGCCACCTTTTATAGAGGACGTGTACCGGAGCCACCTTATATAGAGGACGTGTACCGGAGCCACCTTAAATAGAGGACGTGTACCGGAGCCACCTCATATAGAGGACGTGTACCGGAGCCACCTTATATAGAGGAAGCGTACCGGAGCCACCTTATATAGAGGACGTGTACCGGAGCCACCTCATATAGAGGACGTGTACCGGAGCCACCTCATATAGAGGACGTGTACCGGAGCCACCTTATATAGAGGACGTGTACCGGAGCCACCTTATATAGAGGACGTGTACCGGAGCCACCTTATATAGAGGACGTGTACCGGAGCCACCTTATATAGAGGACGTGTACCGGAGCCACCTTATATAGAGGACGTGTACCGGAGCCACCTTATATAGAGGACGTGTACCGGAGCCACCTTAAATAGAGGACGTGTACCGGAGCCACCTCATATAGAGGACCGGAGCCACCTTATATAGAGGACGCGTACCGGAGCCACCTTATATAGAGGACGTGTACCGGAGCCACCTTATATAGAGGACGTGTACCGGAGCCACCTTAAATAGAGGACGTGTACCGGAGCCACCTCATATAGAGGACCGGAGCCACCTTATATAGAGGACGCGTACCGGAGCCACCTCATATAGAGGACGTGTACCGGAGCCACCTCATATAGAGGATGTGTACCGGAGCCACCTCATATAGAGGACGCGTACCGGAGCCACCTCATATAGAGGACAGGAGCCACCTTATATAGAGGACGCGTACCGGAGCCACCTTATATAGAGGACGTGTACCGGAGCCACCTCATATAGAGGACGTGTACCGGAGCCACCTCATATAGAGGACCGGAGCCACCTTATATAGAGGACGCGTACCGGAGCCACCTTATATAGAGGACGCGTACCGGAGCCACCTTATATAGAGGACGTGTACCGGAGCCACCTCATATAGAGGACGCGTACCGGAGCCACCTTATATAGAGGACGTGTACCGGAGCCACCTTATATAGAGGACGTGTACCGGAGCCACCTCATATAGAGGACCGGAGCCACCTTATATAGAGGATGTGTACCGGAGCCACCTTATATAGAGGATGTGTACCGGAGCCACCTTATATAGAGTACGTGTACCGGAGCCACCTTATATAGAGGACGCGTACCGGAGCCACCTTATATAGAGGATGTGTACCGGAGCCACCTTATGTAGAGGACGTGTACCGGAGCCACCTTATATAGAGGACGTGTACCCGAGCCACCTTATATAGAGTACGTGTACCGGAGCCACCTTATATAGAGGACGAGTACCGGAGCCACCCTGGCAGTGTTAGAAAAAGTACTCAACAGTTATGCTTTAGTAGAGGTAAAGTCACTTTAATAGAAAATGACTCAAGTAATATTAAAAGTCTCCCAGGGAAACATCACTTGAATAAAAGTCTGTAAGTATCTAGTTTTTCTTTGTACTTAATTAAGTACAGTGGTGGAAAAAGTACTCAATTGTCATTCTTGAGAAAAAGTTCAAAGTAAACGCTATACATCAAACACCTTATATTAAGCAAACCAGAAGACACAATTTTCTACATCATTTACAAATGTGTTATTTGTGTTTAGTGAGTCCGCCAAATCAGAGGCAGTAGGGATGATAACATGTTATATTAATAGGTGCATGAATTGGACCATCATGCTGCACTGCATGAACACTCGAAATGTAACATTTTGCTGAAAGGAAAAATATGGAAAATGTATGGGAGTAAAAAGTACATATTAGCACAACATAGAACTCTAGTAAATAGTGGACCAGGGGAACAGACTCCAGATATTAGTGGACTAGGGGAACAGACTCCAGACATTAGTGGACTAGGGGAACAGACTCCAGATATTAGTGGACTAGGGGAACAGACTCCAGATATTAGTGGACTAGGGGAACAGACTCCAGATATTAGTGGACTAGGGGAACAGACTCCAGATATTAGTGGACTAGGGGAACAGACTCCAGATATTAGTGGACTAGGGGAACAGACTCCAGACATTAGTGGACTAGGGGAACAGACTCCAGACATTAGTGGACTAGGGGAACAGACTCCAGACATTAGTGGACTAGGGGAACAGACTCCAGACATTAGTGGACTAGGGAAACAGACTCCAGACATTAGTGGACTAGGTGAACAGACTCCAGACATTAGTGGACTAGGTGAACAGACTCCAGACATTAGTGGACTAGGGAAACAGACTCCAGACATTAGTGGACTAGGTGAACAGACTCCAGACATTAGTGGACTAGGTGAACAGACTCCAGACATTAGTGGACTAGGGGAACAGACTCCAGACATTAGTGGACTAGGGGAACAGACTCCAGACATTAGTGGACTAGGGAACAGACTCCAGATATTAGTGGACTAGGGGAACAGACTCCAGATATTAGTGGACTATGGGAACAGACTCCAGACATTAGTGGACTAGGGGAACAGACTCCAGACATTAGTGGACTAGGGGAACATACTCCAGATATTAGTGGACTAGGGGAACAGACTCCAGACATTAGTGGACTAGGTGAACAGACTCCAGACATTAGTGGACTAGGGGAACAGACTCCCGGTATTAGTGGACTAGAGGAACAGACTGTGTTGGAAGAAGGAACAAAGCAGAGAGAGAGATAAATAATAAACATAGTTCCCACCAAACCAGAGGCATCACCCCTCCATCTTATCTTTCTATAAATATCCCTCACTTCTCATTTGGTGGATACTTGCTTTTGAGGGAGACAGGGATGGACGGAGGGAGGGAATGGAAGGAGGGTGTGCATGTCAGCTGGCTGGCAGGCAGGCATGCAGACTCTTCTCTCTCTCTCTCTCTCTCTCTCTCTCTCTCTCTCTCTCTCTCTCTCTCTCTCTCTCTCTCTCTCTCTCTCTCTCTCTCTCTCTCTCTCTCTCTCTCTCTCTCTCTCTCTCTCTCTATATATATAATATCATGTATTATCACGATACATATTTCTCACAATTATATTCATTCTATATGAATTGCGATTTAATTCTTAGATTTTATTGCGATTTGATGTTCCAAACATATTGATACGTGTATGTCTGCTGCAGAGAGACAAGAGAGAGCCATGAGAAAACAGGTTTGATCAGTCAGGGAAATAAAAGTGTGTCATGCCCTGGCCTTAGTATTCTTTGTTTTCTTTATTATTTTAGTTAGGTCAGGGTGTGACATGGGGAATGTTTGTGTTTTGTTGGTTTTGGGTGTTTCTATGGTAAAGGGGTTGTTGGGTGTAGTATATGGGTTTGTGTTGAGTACATGTGTCTAGCGTTGTCTATGTATGTTTAGTTGTCTAGGAGAGTCTATGGTTGCCTGAATGAGTTCCCAATTAGAGACAGCTGATTTCGGTTGTCTCTGATTGGGAGCCTTATTTAGGGTAGCCATAGGCTTTCATTTGTTGTGAGTAGTTGTCTATGTGATACGTTTGTAGCCTGTGTGTGCACATCGTTGTTTAGCTTCACGATCGTTTTCTTGTTTTGTTTAGTTCGTAAGTGTGTTTGTTTCGTGTGCCTTCTTCGTCAATAAAAAGGAGATGGCTTATTTTCCTAAAGCTGCGTATTGGTCCGTCAATCCTCCACACGATCGTGACAGAACTACTCACCAATACAGGACCAAGCGGCATGGAAAGCGGCAACAGGACCCACCTACACAGGATTCGTGGACATGGGAGGAGATACTGGATGGTAAGGGGCCGTGGGCACAACCGGGAGAATATCGCCTTCCTCGTGAAGAGCTGGAGTCAGCTAAAGCCGAGAGGAGGCGATATGAGGAGGCAGCACGGAGACAAGGCTGGAAGCCCGTGAGTACAACCCAAAAATTTCTTGGGGGGGGCCTTAAAGGGAGTGTGGCGAAGTCAGGTAGGAAACCTGCGCCTACTCCCTGTACTTACCGTGGAGAGCGAGAGTACGGGCAGACACCGTGTTACGCAGTAGAGCGCACGGTGTCTCCTGTACGCGTGCATAGCCCGGTTCGGTACATTTCAGCTCCACGTATCGGCCGGCTAGACTGAGCGTTGAGCCGTATGTCATGAAGCCGGCCCAACGCATCTGGTCACCAGTGCGTCTCCTCGGGCCGGCGTACATGGCACCAGCCTTACGTATGGTGTCCCCGGTTCGCCTACATAGGCCGGTGCGGGTTATTCCACCTCCCCGCACTGGTCAGGCGACGGGGAGCATACAACCAGGTAAGGTTGGGCAGGCTCGGCGCTCAAGGGAGCCAGTACGCCTGCACGGTCCGGTATTTCCGGCGCCACCTCCCCGCCCCAACCCAGTACCACCAGTGCCTCCTCCACGCACTAGCCATATGGTGCGTGCCTCCAGCCCTTTACCACCAGTGCCTAAACCACGCACCAAGCCTCCTGTGTGTCCCCAGAGTCCTGTGCGTCCTGTTGCTGCTCCCCGCACTAGCCCTGAGATGCGTGTCCCCAGCCCGGTGCCACCAGTCCTGGCACCACGCACCAGGCCTACAGTGCGCCTCAGCCGGCAGGAGTCTGCCGTCTGCACAGCGATGCCTGAACTGCCCGTCTGCCAAGCGCCATCTGAGCCATCCGTCTCCCCAGCGCCATCTGAGCCATCCGTCTCCCCAGCGCCATCTGAGCCATCCGTCTCCCCAGCGCCGTCTGAGCCATCCGTCTCCCCAGCGCCGTCTGAGCCATCCGTCTCCCCAGCGCCGTCTGAGCCATCCGTCTGCCATGAGCCTGCAAAGCCGCCCGTCTGCCATGAGCCTGCAAAGCCGCCCGTCTGCCATGAGCCTACAGAGCCGTCCGCCAGACAGGAGCCGCTAGAGCCGCCCGCCAGACAGGAGCCGCTAGAGCCGCCCGCCAGACAGGATCTGCCAGAGCCGCCAACCAGACAGGATCTGCCAGAGCCGCCAACCAGACAGGATCTGCCAGAGCCGCCAACCAGACAGGATCTGCCAGAGCCGCCAACCAGACAGGATCTGCCAGAGCCGCCAACCAGACAGGATCTGCCAGAGCCGCCAACCAGACAGGATCTGCCAGAGCCGCCAACCAGACAGGATCTGCCAGAGCCGTCAGCTAGCCGTGAGCAGCCAGATCCGTCAGCTAGCCGTGAGCAGCCAGATCCGTCAGCTAGCCGTGAGCAGCCAGATCCGTCAGCTAGCCGTGAGCAGCCAGATCCGTCAGCTAGCCGTGAGCGTCCAGATCCGTCAGCTAGCCGTGAGCAGCCAGATCCGTCAGCTAGCCGTGAGCAGCCAGATCCGTCAGCTAGCCGTGAGCAGCCAGATCCGTCAGCTAGCCGTGAGCAGCCAGATCCGTCAGCCAGCCGTGAGCAGCCAGATCCGTCAGCCAGCCGTGAGCAGCCAGATCCGTCAGCCAGCCGTGAGCAGCCAGATCCGTCAGACAGCCGTGAGCAGCCAGATCCGTCAGACAGCCGTGAGCAGCCAGATCCGTCAGCCAGCCGTGAGCAGCCAGATCCGTCAGCCAGCCGTGAGCAGCCAGATCCGTCAGCTAGCCGTGAGCAGCCAGATCCGTCAGCTAGCCGTGAGCAGCCAGATCCGTCAGCTAGCCGTGAGCAGCCAGATCCGTCAGCTAGCCGTGAGCAGCCAGATCCGTCAGCTAGCCGTGAGCAGCCAGATCCGTCAGCTAGCCGTGAGCAGCCAGATCCGTCAGCTAGCCATGAGCAGCCAGATCCGTCAGCTAGCCATGAGCAGCCAGATCCGTCAGCTAGCCATGAGCAGCCAGATCCGTCAGCTAGCCATGAGCAGCCAGATCCGTCAGCTAGCCATGAGCAGCCAGATCCGTCAGCTAGCCATGAGCAGCCAGATCCGTCAGCCAGCCATGGGCCGTCCCTCAGTCCGGAGCTGCAGTCCCTCAGTCCGGAGCTGCAGTCCCTCAGTCCGGAGCTGCCGTTCCTCAGTCCGGAGCTGCCCCTTATCCTGGTGCTGCCCCTTATCCTGGTGCTGTCCCTTACCCTGGTACTGCCCCTTAGTTCGGAGCTGCCCCTGACCCTGGTACTGCCCCTTACCCTGGTACTGCCCCTTAGTCCGGAGCTGCCCCTTAGTCCGGAACTGCCCCTTAATGCAGTGGGGTTAATGTGGAGGGGGGTCATTTGGAGGAAGCTAAGGAGGCGGTTAGGGACTGTGGTGACGTGGGGACCACAACCAGAGCCGGAGCCGCCACCGTGGATGGAAGCCCACCCAGACCCTCCCCTAGACTGTGTAATGGTGCGCCCGGAGTTCGCACCTTAAGGGGGGGGTTATGTCATGCCCTGGCCTTAGTATTCTTTGTTTTCTTTATTATTTTAGTTAGGTCAGGGTGTGACATGGGGAATGTTTGTGTTTTGTTGGTTTTGGGTGTTTCTATGGTAAAGGGGTTGTTGGGTGTAGTATATGGGTTTGTGTTGAGTACATGTGTCTAGCGTTGTCTATGTATGTTTAGTTGTCTAGGAGAGTCTATGGTTGCCTGAATGAGTTCCCAATTAGAGACAGCTGATTTCGGTTGTCTCTGATTGGGAGCCTTATTTAGGGTAGCCATAGGCTTTCATTTGTTGTGAGTAGTTGTCTATGTGATACGTTTGTAGCCTGTGTGTGCACATCGTTGTTTAGCTTCACGATCGTTTTCTTGTTTTGTTTAGTTCGTAAGTGTGTTTGTTTCGTGTGCCTTCTTCGTCAATAAAAAGGAGATGGCTTATTTTCCTAAAGCTGCGTATTGGTCCGTCAATCCTCCACACGATCGTGACAAAGTGCTGAAAACATATTGGTTCACTTTTTGAAAAGAAGATGGACAACAAGATATAAGATAAGTTTTAGGACAGGTACAGCCGACTAGCGCTAGTTAACACTATCTACTGTAGCAAAAACGCTCCATTTTCTTTTGAAATAGTGAACCAACATGTTTCAATTCCCAGCCCTAGTGGAGGGGTGAAGGTACACAGACTGGACTGGTCTAGTGGAGGGGTGAAGGACTGGTTTCACAAACTGGACTGGTCTAGTGGAGGGGTGAAGGTCTGGTTTCACAAACTGGACTGGTCTAGTGGAGAGGTGAAGGTACACAGACTGGACTGGTCTAGTGGAGGGGTGAAGGTACACAGACTGGACTGGTCTAGTGGAGGGGTGAAGGTCTAGTGGAGGGGTGAAGGTCTAGTGGAGGGGTGAAGGTCTGGTTTCACAGACTGGACTGATCTAGTGGAGGGGTGAAGGTCTAGTGGAGGGGTGAAGATCTAGTGGAGAGGTGAAGGTCTAGTGGAGAGGTGAAGGTCTAGTGGAGGGGTGAAGGTCTAGTGGAGGGGTGAAGGTCTAGTGGAGTTGTGAAGGTCTAGTGGAGGGGTGAAGGTCTAGTGGAGGGGTGAAGGTCTAGTGGAGGGGTGAAGGTCTAGTGGAGGGGTGAAGGTCTAGTGGAGGGGTGAAGGTCTAGTGGAGGGGTGAAGGTCTAGTGGAGGGGTGAAGGTCTAGTGGAGGGGTGAAGGTCTGGTGGAGGGGTGAAGGTCTGGTGGAGCGGTGAAGGTCTAGATTCACAGACTGGACTGGTCTAGTGGAGGGGTGAAGGTCTAGTTTCACAGACTGGACTGGTCACACACACACACACACACACACACACACACACACATGCATCTCCCCCCTCATTCACACACATCCACGGCGGGGCATGCAGCCTGTCCATCCCTATCCCTGCGTGGCCAACCCGGGCTGCCAGAAACAGAGTGCCAGAATATTTATCAGCTGGGAGAACAGCTTGTCCCCATTGCTGCTGACATGTCTACCCAAGGAGAGTAACGCACAGCTACACTAACAAGGAGGGGGGACATCTCTCCATCCTTCTCCTTCTCTCTCACTTTTCTGTCACTCCGTTTTTTCCATCTCTCCGTTCTCTTTCTCCCTTCCCATTTCCTCATTGCTGTAAAAGTACTTAAGCTAAAATACTTTAAAGTACTATTTAAGTAGTTTTTTGAGGGGCAGCTGTACTTTACTTTATTATTACTACATCATTACTACATTCCTAATGAAAATGATGTACTTTTTACTCCATACATTTTCTCTGTCACCCAAAAGTACTCGTTACATTTTGAATGCTTAGCAGGACAGGAAAACTGTGCAATTCACACACTTATCAAGAGAACATCCCTGGTCATCTGACTGACTCTGATCTGGAGGACTCACACATGCTTCGTTTGTAAATGATGTCTGCGTGTTGGAGTGTGTCCCTGGCTATCTGTAAATGATGTCTGAGTGTTGGAATGTGTCCCTGGCTGTCTGTAAATGATGTCTGAGTGTTGGAGTGTGTCCCTGGCTATCGGTAAATGGTATCTGAGTGTTGGAGTGTGTCCCTGGCTATTTGTAAATTATGTCTGAGTGTTGGAGTGTGTCCCTGGCTGTCTGTAAATGATGTCTGCGTGTTGGAGTGAACCCCTGGCTGTTGTTACGGAGTCTAGTTGATAGGTAATCGACTAGTTGGACTGTTCCCCAGACTCCAGGCGTAGGGATTTGTACAATGCTTAACAAGGCTATTGAACTTAACATTCGTGTCTGTCTTTATTCTTTAATCCAACTTATCATACAGAAACATGGTATCAGAAGTGGCTCGGAAAACACACGTTTGTTATTTTTGTAGCTAAGTACAGTATAGGCGCAGTTACGTTCCATATGCGAACACAAGCCGTTTCCTACTCACAACACTGATCAACTCGTTGTTAGCTGGCTAGCTAGCATCACTACCTACCTCCATGACTGAAGGCAAAGAAATCTCCTATTCCATTGCTATGGCAGCGAACATTCCGCCACCAAATCACATGGTTCTCACAGGGGACTGGAATACTAATTGGGACAACTTCAGGGATGAATTCGAGGACTATGCGCTGGCGACCGGTCTACATGAGAAACCCAACGAGGTACAAGCGGCAACTCTGAGGAGTTTAATGGGCAGCGAATGCAGGCATATCTACCGGCACAATCTCACCCTCACGGCAAGACAACAGTGTGATGCAAAGGCTATATTGGATGCATTGGAGAATTACTTCAAACCCGCCCGAAACGTAATTTACTAGTGGTTCGTTTTCGGAAGCTGCAAACAGGAAGAGGGTGAGTCAGTACACAACTTTGTAACCCGTTTGAGAGAGAAATCCGCCACTTGTGAATACGGGGGATTGAAAGATGAACTGATTCGTGACAAAATAGTACTGGGAATTGCAAATGAGAATACGCGCCGGCGTCTACTGAGAGAGAGAGGCTTAACATTAGTAACTGCCATCGAAATGTGCCGCACTGCTGAAGTCACTGACATGAGAATGAGAGCAATGGAAACGGAAACCCCACGCTCCGACGTTGATACTGTTCACGCTGTTGCTAGGTAGACATTCAGACAAAACCAATCGAGGCAGAGTAATTCACCACGAACGGTGAACACAGAGAGCCCCGTAGCATGTAAATACTGTGGGAATACACACACACGTGGCAAAGAGCACTGCCCGGCCTATGGAAAACCATGCAGAGCTTGTGGAACTAATAATCACTTTGCAAAAGTGTGTCTCAAAAGCAAAAGAAGGGTGAGTGACTGCAAGATTCACTGTGTTGATGATGTTACTCAATGTTCAGAGCTGAACAGTGAAAGTGACATTTACATGCATGAATCCATTGGGGCTGTACACTCAAGAGGGAAGAAATGGTTTGTGACACTACATCATGCCGACACTAGAGGATGTCCTCTATAAGCTTCCCAAGGCCAGGATTTTCACCTTGGTGGATGCCCGAGATGCATTCCTTCAATGCAAGCTGGACGAAGAAAGCAGCTTCATGACTACCTTCTGGACCCCCTGGGGTCGGAAACGCTGGCTCAAGCTCCCGTTTGGTGTCTCAGTGGCGCCTGAGGTATACCAACGCAAGCAGCACGAGTTACTGGCTGGGCTCAAGGGCATTGAACCCATCGCCGATGATATCCTGATCGTAGGCTGTGGTGAAACAGACGAAGAAGCAGAACGCGACCACGATGTGAAGCTCCTGGCACTGATGGAGCGCTGCCGATCAGTTAAGCTTCGTCTTGGCCTGAAGAAGCTGCAGTTCAAGGTGAAAGACGTCCACTTCCATGGCCACATTCTCTCGGCAAAAGGCCTGAAGCTGGACCCAGACAAGGTCCAAGCGATCCTCGACATGCCAAACCCGTCTGATGCAAAAGGAGTACAGCGTCTCATCGGCTTTGCAAACTATCTTGCAAAGTTCATGCCACACCTATCAGCAGTCTGTGAGCCTCTGCGCCGGTTGCTGGACAAAGACACACCATGGCACTGGCTACCCAAGCACGAGGCCGCAGTGCAGGAGATGAAATCTCTGGCTTCATCCATGCCAGTGTTGCGCTACTACGACGTCACGAAGCCTGTCACAATCCAGAGCGACTCTAGCCAAAGGGGACTTGGATGCTGCCTTATGCAGGAAGGCCAGCCCGTTGCGTTTGCCTCGAGAGCGCTCACCCCCACCGAACAAAACTATGCACAAATTGAGAAAGAGTGCCTCAGTATCGTCTTCTCCTGCCAGCGATTCCATCACTACTTATATGGTCGAGAGCTGGTCACCGCTGAAACTGACCATAAACCACTCATTGCCATATTCAGTAAACCTCTCCTCAACGCGCCCAAGAGTCTTCAAAGTATGCTCCTGACTCTGCAAAACTACAGCCTGAAGGTCATTTACAAGCCAGGACCTGAGATGTACATCAGCGACACACTGAGCAGGGCAACAGCACAATGTACAGGTAGAGGCACTGCCTATCAGCGGCAGGCCATCTGTTCGCTACAGCAGGAACAACAAGATGTTCAACAGATCAATCAGGCAGACTACTTAAACGTGACAGATCACCGCCTAGCCCAGATCAGGCAACATAATGACAAGGACGAACACCTACAGTCACTGAAGTCCATGGCTCTCGCAGGTTGGCCATATCTGAAAGAGGAGACACCTTTCACAGTGAGAGAATACTGGACCTTTCGAGATGAGATCAGTGTGCAAAATGGCGTCTTGTTCAGAGGTCAGAAGGTCATTATTCCCAAATCACTACGTCCAGAGATGCTTACCCGCATACACTCCAGTCACGTTGGAGGTGACGCATGCTACCGTCAGGCTCGTGAAACATTATACTGGCCAAACATGCAAGCAGAAATTAAAGACTTTGTCAGCAACTGTACCACATGCAACGAGTACGCTCATGAACAGCAAAAGGAAACCATGATGTCACACGAACTGCCCAAAAGGGCCTGGCAAATCATCAGCATGGACTTATTCAGCCACAGACAAAAGGACTATCTTCTCCTCGTTGATCATTACTCTGACTTTTGGGAAATTTAACTGCTCCCTGACTTGTCTGCAGAGTCGGTCATAAAGCGCTGCAAGGCGCAGTTTGCAAGGCAAGGTCAGCCTGACAAGGTAATCACGGACAATGGCCCACAATTCACTGCACAGTTCAAGCGTTTCGCCTCAGAATGGGAGTTTGACCATGTGACCTCCTCTCCAAGACACCCAAAAGCAAATGGCAAGGCAGAATCAGCTGTCAAGATTGCAAAAAACCTGTTAAGCAGGGCCTTGCGCGACAGCAACGACCCATGGAAAGCGATCTTACAGTGGAGGAACACACCCACCGAAAACATGGACAGCAGCCCAGCACAACGCCTTCTGTCCAGATGTCTGAAGACTACTATCCCCGTAGCTAACAAGCTACTTGAGCCCTGCGTCATGGTTGGCGTCACGGACAAACTGCGTCACAGAAAGCAGCTCGCTAAGTGCTTCTACGACCGGACTGCTCGAGACCTACCAGAGCTGGAGGTGGGTGAAACTATAAGGATGAAACCGCTGCCGGGAGACCACACAGGACTTTGGAGGCTGGGCACATGCCTACAGAGAGTTGCACCACGTTCTTACCTGGTGGATGTTGGTGGCTCCCTCTATCGTCGCAATCGGGTGGATCTGCGCGTAGCAGAGCAGACAAACCAGAACATGCCATACACTCACCTAGATGAGCTGGATCACAGTCCAGGCCTAAGGGTAAGGGGTGCAGAATTGAGAAATGAGTCAACTGAAGGTGAAGCTTCTACCCCACCAAACTCTCCAGCTCGTGGCCCTAATCCTACCCCTGTCAGAGCCAATACTTACTCACGGGTGGGTCGGCTGTGCAAGCCACCGGACAGGCTTACTCTGTAAGCAAGAGACTTAACTTGTTGTCTGTTAATTAAAAAAAAATAATAATAATAATTTAAAAAAGGAAGATGACAGCTGAAGTAAAAAGAAAATGTCATGCTTTTCAATTGTTATGACTTGACTGTTAAGAACTCAATGTTATGCCGTTATGTTTGCACTTTCTATTGAAAAGGATGATGTTACGGAGTCTAGTTGATAGGTAATCGACTAGTTGGACTGTTCCCCAGACTCCAGGCGTAGGGATTTGTACAATGCTTAACAAGGCTATTGAACTTAACATTGGTGTCTGTCTTTATTCCTTAATCCAACTTATCATACAGAAACAGCTGTCTGTAAATGATGTCTGCGTGTTGGAGTGAACCCCTGGCTGTCTGTAAATGATGTCTGAGTGTTGGAGTGTGCCCCTGGCTATCTGTAAATGATGTCTGAGTGTTGGTGTGTGACCCTGGCTATCTGTCAATGATGTCTGAGTGTTGGAGTGTGACCCTGGCTATCTGTAAATTATGTCTGAGTGTTGGAGTGTGACCCTGGCTATCTGTAAATGATGTCTGAGTGTTGGAGTGTGCCCCTGGCTGTCTGTAAATAATGTCTGAGTGTTGGAGTGTACCCCTGGCTATCTGTAAATGATGTCTGAGTGTTGGAGTGTTCCCCTGGCTATCTGTAAATGATGTCTGAGTGTTGGAATGTGTCCCTGGCTATCTGTCAATGATGTCTGAGTGTTGGAGTGTGTCCCTGGCTATCTGTAAATGATGTCTGAGTGTTGGAGTGTGCCCCTGGCTATCTGTAAATGTTGTCTGAGTGTTTGAGTGTGACCCTGACTATCTGTAAAATAAAAAGCAAACAAGAAAATGGTGCCGTCTGGTTTGCTTAACATAAGGAATTTGAAATAATTTGTACTTTTACTTTTGAAATTTAATTATATTTGACCAATTACATTTACTTTTGATACTTAAGTATATTTAAAAACAAATACTTTTAGACTTTCACTTTTACTTGAGTCATTTTCGATTAACTTTTTAGGGCTGCAGGGGCAGTATTGAGTAACTTGGATGAAAAGTGCCCATTTCAAACGGCCTCGTACTCAATTCTTGCTCGTACAATATGCATATTATTATTACTATTGGATAGAAAACACTCTCTAGTTTCTAAAACCGTTTGAATTATATCTGTGAATAAAACAGAACTCATTTTCCAGCAAACTTCCTGACAGGAAGTGGAAAATCTGAAATCGATGCTCTGTTCCAGGGCATCCCTATTAATTTCCTTGATATGTATTAGTATACATGCACTTCATACGCCTTCCACTAGATGTCAATAGGCAGTGAGAGAAGAAATGGAGTGTATAGCTTGATCTGAGGTCGAATAAGAGCTCTTGGCATGACGTGACACCAATTTCCTGTTTTCAGGAAGGTGCGAGAAGGAACCGGGGATTGCCTTCTGAAAAGCTGTCGTTATAGACGGCTACTATCCCCGGCTTTGATTTTATTTGATAAATGTGACAATATCATCGTAAAGTATGTTTTTTCAATATAGTTTAATCAGATTATTGATTTTTTTTCGGGAGTTTTGGCGTGTTCCGTTCTTTGCGTTTGTTGACGATGGAGAGCTTCGCGCCACTTGGAAGTTTGCTTGCTCATTCGAGAGGGAAAAATTACATTCTAAATCCAAACAACGATTGTTCTGGACAAAGTACCACTTGTACAACATTCTGATGGAAGATCAGCAAAAGTAGGACCCATTTATGATGTTATTTCCTATTTCTGTCGAAAATGTGTCGTTGTGTTTTCCGCTTTGATTTTGGGCGCTCTCTCGCAATAACGTAAGCTGGATGTCATACTGAAGTTATTTTTAGAATTCTAACACGGTGATTGCATTAAGAACTAATCTATCTTTAATTTGCTGTCCAACATGTATTTTTTAGTAAAGTTTATGAATAGTTATTTGATTAGATTAGGTGCTTCTCCAAGATTTCTCCGGACATTGTTATTGCATTTTGCCTACGTATTCACATTGTATAACCACGATTTGTGCCGCTAAATATGCACATTTTCGAACAAAAAATATATGGATTGTGTAATATGATGTTATAGGACTGTCATCTGATGAATTTTGAGAAGGTTAGTGAAAAAATGTATATCTTTTGCTGGTTTATTCGTTATCGCTACTGTTGGCTTGAATCAATGCTGTTGTGTTTTTGGCTATTGTGGTAAGCTAATTTAATGCTATATTGTGTTTTCGCTGTAAAACACTTAAAGAATCGGAAATATTGGCTGGATTCACAAGATGTTTGTCTTTCATTTGCTGTACACCATGTATTTTTCATAAATGTTTTATGATGAGTGTTTAGGTATTTCAATTTGGTCTTTGTAATTGTTCTAGCTGCTTCGGTGCTATTTCCGATTGTAGCTGCAATGTAAAACTATGATTTATACCTCAAATATGCACATTTTTCGAACAAAACATTGATTTATTGTATAACATGTTATAAGATTGTCATCTGATGAAGTTGTTTCTTGGTTAGTTTGGTTGGTTCTTGGTTAGTTAGGTTGGTTTTGTGCAAGCTACCTGTGCTGTGAAAAATGTCTGTGCTTTTTTGTATTTGGTGGTGAGCTAACATAAATATACGTGGTGTTTTCGCTGTAAAATATTTAAAAAATCGGACATGTTGGCTGGATTCACAAGATGTTTATCTTTCATTTGCTGTATTGGACTTGTTAATGTGTGAAAGTTAAATATTTCTAAAAAATATATTTTGAATTTCGCGCCCCGCACTTGAGCTGGCTGTTGTCATAAGTGTACCGACATCGGGCTTGCAGCCATAAGAAGTTTTAAGGTATCTTTACTTTTACTCAAGTATGATGATTGGGTACTTTTTCCACCACTGCTTTTCCTTTACCTTATCTTTCTCTCTCTTTCTATATGAACCTATGATTTTCCTTCTCCTTTTCTCTCTATCCTTCTACCTTTCTCTCTCTTCTTCCCTTTCTCTCTCATTCTCCCTTTCTCTCTCCTCTTCCCTTTCTCTCTCCTCTTCCCTTTCTCTCTCCTAACTTTCTCTCTCTTCTTTCCTTTCTCTCTCCTAATTTTCTTTCTCTTTCTCTCTTCTTCCCTTTCTCTCTCTTCTTCCCTTTCTCTCTCCTCTTCCCTTTCTTTCTCCTCTTCCATTTCTCTCTCCTAACTTTCTCTCTCTTCTTCCCTTTCTCTCTCCTCTTCCCTTTCTTTCTCCTCTTCCATTTCTCTCTCCTCTTCCCTTTCTTTCTCCTCTTCCATTTCTCTCTCCTAACTTTCTCTTTTTTTCCCTTTCTGTCTCTTCTTCCCTTTTTCTCTCTTCTTCCCTTTCTCTCTCTTCTTCCCTTTCTCTCCCCTCTTCCCTTTCTCTCTCCTAACTTTCTCGCTCTTCTTCCCTTTTTCTCTCTTCTTCCCTTTCTCTCTCTTCTTCCCTTTTTCTCTCTTCTTCCCTTTCTCTCTCTTCTTTCATTTCTCTCTCATCTTCCCTTTCTCTCTCCTAACTTTCTCTCTCTTCTTCCCTTTCTCTCCCCTCTTCCCTTTCTCTCTCCTAACTTTCTCTCTTCTTCCCTTTCTCTCTCTTCTTCCCTTTCTCTGTCCTCTTCCCTTTCTCTCTCCTCCACATTGTGTGTTATTCCCCCTGTTCTTTCCAACTGCACTTTTTTCCCAATCTCCATTTTTTCTTCCTCTCCAAGAACTTAGTACTGTACGGTCCAAATGTTTGTTGGCAATAATTTATCTTTTAATTGATTTGAGCTTCAATGCCATACAACTCTCCTTCCGTGGCCTCCAACTGCTCTTAAATGCAAGTAAAACTAAATGCATGCTCTTCAACCGATCACTGCCCGCGCCTGCCTGCCCGTCCAGCATCACTACTCTGGACGGTTCTGACATAGAATATGTGAAAATCTACAAATACCTAGGTGTCTGGTTAGACTGTAAACTCTCCTTCCAGACTCACATTAAACATCTCCAATCCAATATTAAATCTAGAATCGGCTTCCGAATCGCAACAAAGTATCAGACTGGACTGGTGCTTTTTAATTTTCAAAAATTATTAGAGTTACTGATTGAGTCCAGCCACCGTGGTCCAGAATATGCCTAGGAGACCCCACACCTGCCCAACCCATTCCACTCCCACCAGTCAACGGAGTGTGCATTCCACACTTAACTACAAAGGAAATAGGGTGCAATTTGGGACAAATGAATATTCACAAAGTGAATTCCTTATTTCTCATTCTTTCAATCTCAACCCAGTCTTCATTAACGATGACGATGCTATTTCTGTTGATTGCCTTTCATGTGAGTTTTCTAGTCTCTGCATGGTGCCTTGTCTCCCCTTGCTTCAAAAGCCTGCCTGACCTGGTTTCCCTGTACCCTGCTGTGCTGTGCTGGGCCGGCTGCAGATGGCCAGGAAGGGGGAGTCGATCGTCCTGCTGCACACAACGTGTCTGTGTACCATTCATTCCCCGGCAGGGGTCCCGCGATGCTATTTAGAATGGGTGGATAATTTAACTGTACTGTTTTCGCAACAGAGAGATTGTCTTATGCTGCTAATTGGTGTGTCTGGCTGAGAGAGAGAGAGAGAGAGAGAGAGAGAGAGAGAGAGAGAGAGAGAGAGAGAGAGAGAGAGAGAGAGAGAGAGAGAGAGAGAGAGAGAGAGAGAGAGAGAGAGAGAGAGAGAGAGAGAGAGAGAGAGAGAGAGAGAGAGAGAGAGAGAGAGAGAGAGAGAGAGAGAGAGAGAGAGAGAGAGAGAGAGAGAGAGAGAGAGAGAGAGAGAGAGAGAGAGAGAGAGAGAGAGAGAGAGAGAGAGAGAGAGAGAGAGAGAGAGACTATTTACAGTACTTGTTAGTAACATCTTATGTTGTGGATATTATAAATCCCAAGGAGTTAAAACGTAACATAGTCATCACTTCACCCTCGGCTCTCCTCCATATTCCCCAGTTCTTACAACTGTTTGTCTGCTATTTACTATTTATCCAATTCAGAATGACTACACCTCACACAAACACACACACTAACACACACACTAACACACACACACACACTAACACACGAACACACACACACTAACACACACACTAACACACACGAACACACGAACACACACACACTAACACACGAACACACACACACACTAACACACACACTAACACACACACTAACACACACACACACTAACACACGAACACACACACACACACACACACACACACACACACACACACACACACACACACACTAACACACACACACACTAACACACAATAACACACACACTAAGACACACGCACACACACACACTAACACACACACACACACACACCAACACACACACACACTAACACTAACACACACACACACACTAACACACACACACACACACACACACTAACACACACACACACTAACACACACACACTAACACACACACACTAACACACACACGCACACTAACACACACACAGCTCGGCAAAGCTTGAAAAAGAAGTAAAGAATTCATACGTAGGCTGTTTTCTGTCCGTTCCAGTCATAAAAACAAACAGGATGATTACCTTCTGCTGCTCCTCGCAAAGTTAAACGTCACAAACACACACGCGCACAAACACGCACGTACGCACGCACGTACACATCCACAGACGCACACATGCACACACAAACAACACACACAAGCAGAAAAGGGCACAAAGACCTTGAGATTGATGGAGAAAGTTCTCCGAATAGAGTCAAAGAATGAAGTTAAATCTTAGGACTCCAAGCCAATTCAAACACACCTTACCTGTCTAACAGTACCCAATGACCAGGAAATTGACATTTTCAAATCACCATGGAAACCAACCAACATGACTTGTAGCTGAAAATGAATCACTGAGCACAACAGAATTAGGATAAAAAGTCAAAATGTTTTAGTTTCCTTCTTTACTAATGAGTGTGTTTGGAATGACAACAAAATGCTTATGCCAGTTCTGTTATTCTGCTCAGTCTACCACCTGACATTGGCTGGTCAATTACACACACACACTCACACACTGTCACGCGCACACACACACACGCACTCACGCACTGTCACGCGCACACACACACACGCACTCACACACTGTCACGTGCACACACACACACGCACTCACGCACTGTCACGTGCACACACACGCACTCACGCACTGTCACGCGCACACACACACGCACTCACGCACTGTCACGCGCACACACACACACGCACTCACACACTGTCACGCGCACACACACACACGCACTCACACACTGTCACGCGCACACACACACACGCACTCACGCACTGTCACGCGCACACACACACACACAGAGAGACATCCGTCAGTCAGGCAGTGGAGTGATTGAGGTTTGAAATTAACGGTAGAGAACATGGAAAAATCAGGGTCGGTCAGATGACTGGGAGAAATATACACACTCACATGAGCGCCCACGCGCGCACATACAAACATGCACGCACACACATACACACGCACGCACACACGCACGCACGCACGCACACACTTGGTGGTACCCCTTGCTTAGCAGTGTTGCAGACTCTGAGGCCTGTCAGAACAGGTGTATATATACTGAGATCATGTGACAGATCATGTGACAGATCATGTGACACTGAAGGCCGACAGGTGGACTTTAGTTGACTAATTATGTGACTCTTGAAGGTAATTGGTTGCATCAGATCTTACTTAGGGGCTTCATAGTGAAGAGGGTGAATACGCACCACTTGTCATTTTTATTTAATTTTTTTAAACAATTTATTTTTCTCATTTCACTTCACCAATTTGGACTATTTTGTGTATGTCCATTACATGAAATCCAAATAAAATTTGATTTAAATTACAGCTTGTAATGCAACAAAATAAGAGAAACGCCAAGGGGGATGAATACTTTTGCAAGGCACAGTAAAGCTCTGACACACACACACACACACACACACACACACACACACACACACACACACACACACACACACACACACACACACACACACACACACACACACACACACACACACACACACACACACACACACACACACACACTCACCAGAGGATTGGCCACACGTCTGAATGATTTTTCCACACAGAGGGAGAAACAGACAAACAATAACAACAACAGAAGCACACCTTAACTAACGCACAGATGGTCTCTAACGGGGCATTTTGATTAGCTCCAGGGACTTTTCATCCAATCAAAATGCTCAGTTGACCTCCAGCTTCCTGGCCAGCAGCAGAGGGTAAACGGCCCTCTTACATTCTCTTTCTCACCTGTCTGTTTGCCTAATTTATACACGATCACATTCACACACACACCTGAAATCACACACATCATACCCTACCGCCATCTCTCTGCTGGGAAGAGGCTAGCATGGAAACATCTTGAGAAGCAGATAGAGGGATAACAAGCAAGATAAAACTCAAACAGACACACCCAGACATCATGTCCATATAAATATCTCTAGCACAAACATATGGCCCACTGTGTGAGAGATATACTGGGAAGTATTCAGTAAATAAAGTTCTGGAGACACAGCCAGTAGAGAGACCACTACTGATTACAACATTGTATGTTGCTGTAAGGCTGGGTGGCTGAGTGAATGTTCTAGATCAGGTCTGCCCAACCCTCTTCCTGGAGATCTACCGTCCTGTAGGTTATCAGCCCAACCCTCTTCCTGGAGATCTACAGTAGAGCTACAGGAAGAGGGTTGGACTGAAAACCAACAGGACAGTAGATCTCCAGGAAGAGGGTTGGACTGATAACCTACAGGACAGTAGAGCTACAGGAAGAGGGTTGGACTGATAACCAACAGGACAGTAGATCTCCAGGAAGAGGGTTGGACTGAAAACCAACAGGACAGTAGATCTACAGGAAGAGGGTTGGGCTGATAACCTACAGGACAGTAGAGCTACAGGAAGAGGGTTGGGCTGATAACCTACAGGACGGTAGAGCTACAGGAAGAGGGTTGGACTGAAAACCAACAGGACAGTAGATCTCCAGGAAGAGGGTTGGACTGCCCTGATCTAGATCATTCCATACATTCAAGGTCACTGACTTTACTTGTGAGGTAATACTGAAGGTAAAAGAGGTAATATGGGTTGTGTGTCTGCACCGTATTTAACGTTAGAGCCGTAAACCTTTCACGACCAGCTCTAAAGCACAGCAACATTAAATGACGAAACACGTCGTTCAACATTCAATGACTCTACACACAACCTGACACACACGTACACACACACACACACACACACACGTACACACACGCACACGTACACACACACACACACACACACACACACACACACAATGAGCGTATTCCCTAGCAGCAGCCACTCTGCCTTCAGAATGGTATGTTTAATGTGTAGTCCATGACACCATAAAGAAGTCTATGAAACAGGAGTAATTGGTCGATGACTGGTGCCTATACTATACAGGCATATTTGGACTACCAGCCAATGTTTGGGCAAATAGACACAAAGATGAGCTGATAGGTTGTTTCTGTATATTTACTAACAAAAGTCAAAATATTGCAACTCAATCACCAAAGAAAAGCTATCCCCTGTGCATAACTGCAGCAACAGAGATATGCACTGTGGTACCATATTTGATATGCACTGTGTGGTAGTATTAATTATGCACTGTGAGGTAGTATTAATTGTGCACTGTGATGCAGTATTACTTATGCACTGTGATGTAGTATTAATTATGCACTGTGGTACCATATTTGATATGCACTGTGTGGTAGTATTAATTATGCACTGTGGTACCGTATTTGATATGCACTGTGAGGTAGTATTAATTATGCACTGTGGTACCGTATTTGATATGCACTGTGAGGTAGTATTAAGTATGCACTGTGGTACCGTATTTGATATGCACTGTGAGGTAGTATTAATTATGCACTGTGGTACCATATTTGATATGCACTGTGTGGTAGTATTAATTATGCACTGTGAGGTAGTATTAATTGTGCACTGTGATGCAGTATTACTTATGCACTGTGGTACCATATTTGATATGCACTGTGTGGTAGTATTAATTATGCACTGTGAGGTAGTATTAATTGTGCACTGTGATGCAGTATTAATTATGCACTGTGAGGTAGTATTAATTGTGCAATGTGTGGTAGTATTAGTTGTGCACTGTGCGGTAGTATTAATTATACACGGTGTGGTAGTATTAATTATGCACAGTGAGGTAGTATTAATTATGCACCGCGTGGTAGTATTAATTATGCACAGTGAGGTAGTATTAATTATGCACTGTGTGGTAGTATTAATTATGCACAGCGAGGTAGTATTAATTATGCACTGTGAGGTAGTATTAATTATGCACTGTGCGGTAGTATTAATTATGCACTGTGAGGTAGTATGTTGGGCTGCCTGTACATTATGCACTGTGATGTAGTATTAATTATGCACGTTGTGGTAGTAGTAATTATGCACTGTGCGGTAGTATTAATTATGCACTGTGAGGTAGTATGTTGGGCTGCCTGTACATTATGCACTGTGATGTAGTATTAAATATGCACTGTGTGGTAGTATTAATTATGCACGGTGTGGTAGTATTAATTCTGCACTGTGAGGTAGTATGTTGGGCTGCCTGTACATTATGCACTGTGAGGTAGTATGTTGGGCTGCCTGTACATTATGCACTGTGAGGTAGTATGTTGGTCTGCCTGTATATTATTCACTGTGAGGCCATTTGACGTGTTTCCTTTATTTAACTGTAAAAATAAAGGAAACTCTAACATGAAGTCTCTTAATCGGGCGTCGGGCCTCCACAAGCCAGAACAACTACAATGCATAGATTCTACAAGTGTCTGGAACTTTATTGGAGGTTGGACTGGGCTGAGCGGGAGCTGCCCTCCCGTAAGGGTGGGAGGTCCAAGAGACCTATGGCAGAACAGAGTGCTAGGGTTGGGGTGTAGGGTTTGAGAATAGCCTGAATGTAAGGGCAGCTCCTCTTGCTGTTCTGTACGTAGCCACCATGGTCTTGTAATGGATGCAAGCTTCAACTGGAAGCCAGTGGAGTGTGTGGACGAGCGGGGTGACATGAGGGAACTTGGGAAGGTTGAAAACCAGACGGGTTGCTGCGTTCTGCATAAGTTTCAGGGGTTTGATGGCACAAGCGGGGAACAACAGTGAGTTGCAGTAGTCCAGACGGGAGATGACTATTGCCTGGATTAGGACCTGCGCCACTTCCTGTGTGAGGTAGGGTTGTACTCTAAGGATGCTGTAGAGCATGAACCGGCAGGAGCGGGTCAGTGCTTTGATGTTTGCAGAGAATGACAGGGTGTTGTCCAGGGTCACAACAAGCTTCTTTGCACTCTGGGAGGGCGACACTGTGGAGTTGTCAACCTTGGAGAGGTGTTTGACCTGGCAGGCCTTCCCCGGGAGAAAGAACAGTTCCTTCTTGTCGAGGAGGAACTTGAGGTGGTGGGCCGACATCCAAGATGAGATTTCTGCCAGGCAAGCGGTGATACGTGTCACCACCTGGGTGTCAGAATGTGGGAAGGAGGAAAGTAGTTGGGTGTCATCCACATAGCAATGATAGGAGAGACCACGTGAGAACATGACGGAGCTGAGTGTCTTAATGTATAGAGAGAAGAGGACAGAGCCTAGAACGAAGCCCTGGGGGACACCAGTAGTGAGAGTATGTGGTGTAGACACAGGTCCTCTCCACGTCACCTAGTAGGAGCGAACATCCATGTAGGATGCATTCCAAGAGTGTGCATAGGCTGAGACACCCAGCCCTGAGAGGGTGGAGAGGAGGATCTGATGGTTCACAACACGCACAAGTGTTTTGGAAAGAAAAGAAAGAAGGGATACCAGTCTTTTGACATCAGATGAGTCGAGTGTTGATTGCTTGAGGAGGGGAGAAACTCGGGTCATTTTTAAGTCAGAGGGGACGAAGCCAGTGGTCAGGGAATTTTTTTTGTTACCCTATTTAACTAGGCAAGTCAGTTAGAGAACACATTTTTTTTTCAATGACGGCCTAGGAACAGTGCATTGTTCAGGAGCAGAACTACAGATTGTTGAGTTAATGAGGGAAGTGAGGAATGGGAGGTCTCCAGAGTTGGGGCTGGGGTCAATCAGGCAGGTTGTCGGGCAGTCAGATCTCACTAGTCGCAGGATGTCATCTTTTTTATATATTTTTTTATTTCACCTTTATTTAACCAGGTAGGCAAGTTGAGAACAAGTTCCATGTACAATTGTGACTTGGCCAAGATAAAGCAAAGCAGTTCGACACGTACAACAACACAGAGTTACACATGGAGTAAACCCACCAGACAGCCATCTAGAACACCCACATGACAACCATCTAGAACCCACCAGACAACCATCTGGAACCAATCAGACAACGATCTAGAACACCCACCAGACAACGATCTAGAACACCCACCAGCCAACCATCTAGAACCCACCAGACAACCATCTAGAGCCCGTCAGACAGCCATCTAGAACACCCACCAGACAACCATCTAGAGCCTGTCAGACAACCATCTAGAACCCGTCAGACAACCATCTGGAACCAATCAGACAACGATCTAGAACACCCACCAGACAACGATCTAGAACACCCACCAGCCAACCATCTAGAACCCACCAGACAACCATCTAGAACCCATCAGACAACCATCTAGAACACCCACCAGACAACCATCTAGAACCCATCAGACAACCATCTAGAACCCCTCAGACAACCATCTAGAACACCCACCAGACAACCATCTAGAACCCATCAGACAACCATCTAGAACCCCTCAGACAACCATCTAGAACCCATTAGACAACCATCTAGAACACCCACCAGACAACCTTCTAAAACACTCACCAGACAACCATCTAGAACCCACTAGACAACCATCTAGAACCCACCAGACAACCATCTAGAACCCATCAGACAACCATCTAGAACACCCACCAGACAATCATCGAGAACAGCCACCAGACAACCATCTAGAACCCATCAGACAACCATCTAGAACCCATCCGACAACCATCTAGAACACCCACCAGACAATGATCTAGAACACCCACCAGACAACGATCTAGAACACCCACCAGCCAACCATCTAGAACCCACCAGACAACCATCTAGAGCCCGTCAGACAACCATCTAGAACACCCACCAGACAACCATATAGAACCCGTCAGACAACCATCTAGAACACCCACCAGACAACCATCTAGAACCCATCAGACAACCATCTAGAACCTATCAGACAACCATCTAGAACACCCACCAGACAATCATCTAGAACACACATCAGAGCAGAATCTAGAACCCATCAGACAACCATCTAGAACATACACCAGACAACCATCTAAAACGCCCACCAGACAACCATCTAGAACCCACTAGACAACCATCTAGAACCCACCAGACAACCATTTAGAACACATCAGACAACCATCTAGAACACCCACCAGACAATCATCTAGAACAGCCACCAGACAACCACCTAGAACCCATCAGACAACCATCTAGAACCCATTAGACAACCATCAAGACCACCCACCAGACAACCACCTAGAACACCCATCAGACAACCATCTAGAACCCATCAAACAACCATCTAGAACATCTAGAACACCCACCAGAAAACCACCTAGAACCCATCTACAACCATCTAGAACCCATCAGACAACCATCTAGAACACCCACCAGACAATCATCTAGAACACCCATCAGACAACCATCTAGAACCCATCAGACAACCATCTAGAACACCCACCAGACAATCATCTTGAACACCCATCAGAGCAGAATCTAGAACCCATCAGACAACCATCTAGAACATCCACCAGACAACCTTCTAAAACACCCACCAGACAACCATCTAGAACCCACCAGACAACCATCTAGAACCCACCAGACAATCATCTAGAACAGCCACCGGACAACCACCTAGAACCCATCAGACAACCATCTAGAACCCATCAGACAACCATCTAGAACACCCACCAGACAACGATCTAGAACACCCACCAGACAACGATCTAGAACACCCACCAGCCAACCATCTAGAACCCACCAGACAACCATCTAGAGCCCGTCAGACAACCATCTAGAACACCCACCAGACAACCATCTAGAACCCGTCAGACAACCATCTAGAACCCATCAGACAACCATCTAGAACACCCACCAGACAACCATCTAGAACCCATCAGACAACCATCTAGAACCCATCAGACAACCATCTAGAACCCATCAGACAACCATCTAGAGCCCGTCAGACAACCATCTAGAACACCCACCAGACAACCATCTAGAACCCATCAGACAACCATCTAGAACCCATCAGACAACCATCTAGAACACCCACCAGACAATCATCTAGAAAACCCATCAGAGCAGAATCTAGAACCCATCAGACAACCATCTAAAACATCCACCAGACAACCATCTAAAACACCCACCAGACAACCATCTAGAACCCACTAGACAACCATCTAGAACCCACCAGACAACCATCTAGAACCCATCAGACAACCATCTAGAACACCCACCAGACAATCATCTAGAACAGCCACCAGACAACCATCTAGAACCCATCAGACAACCATCTAGAACCCACCAGACAACCACCTAGAACACCCATCAGACAACCATCTAGAACCCATCAGACAACCACCACCCGTCAGAGAAACATGGAGTTGTATTTTGATATAGTGATTCAATGCTATTATGTAGCAATATATTCATACAAGTGGGTACCATTCAAATGGATACATTTAATCTTGATTATATTGTATGTGGGATATGTTTTTATATTTTGTAATGCTGTTCTCACTCAGCTAATGGAACCTAATAGAACCTCAGCAAGGCTTTGTCCCAAATGGCACCCAATTCTCTATAATATAGTGCACTACTTTTGACCAGAGCCCTATGTGAGAAGAATAATGGTTAGCAGGTTAGGATTGATGCTGCTCCAGGGGATACATCTGGATGGTGCTGCAACTGAGGACTGTGTGTGTGTGGTAGAAATAGGTAGAAATAGTGTATATTCCCTAGGCACCGAACAGGTAGAAATAGTGTATATTCCCTAGGCACCAACCAGGTAGAAATAGTGTATATTCCCTAGGCACCAACCAGGTAGAAATATGATATATTCCCTAGGCACCAACCAGGTAGAAATAGTGTATATTCCCTAGGCACCAACCAGGTAGAAATATGATATATTCACTAGGCACCAAACAAAAGAAAACTAACTGAAACAGGGAGAGACTAATTGAGCTTGTCCATTAAGATACACACAATTTCAATTGCAAAATGTTTTGATATCTCATGTCCTAATGAATATGTCCCAGGTGCTTGAATAAGATGTAAAACTACGTTACATCAATACAAACACATTATATTTTACAATAACTATCTTTTACAATAACTACCTTTTACAATAGCTATCTTTTACAATAACTATTTTTTACAATAACTACGTAGACAAGCAGTAATCGCTCCAACTGCCCATCAAAGTCCACAAGTAAATGAGTCAATGCACTCTGCTGCTCCCACATCCTTTAATCTATAAGGCATTCTGGGAAGTGGCAGGCAGCCAGCCAAGACAGCAAACACACAGAAACACACACACATACACACAGAAACACACACACAGAAACACACACACAGAAACACACACACAGAAACACACACACACACACACAGAACCACACACACAGAACCACACACACACACACACACACACACACACACACACAGAACCACACACACACACACACACTCACAGCGCGCAGGGCATATGGTGGGTCTTTCGCTGGGTGAAAGTAGGGTCTCCCAGATTGAAGTGTGTGTGTGTGTGTGTGTGTGTGTGTGTGTGTGTGTGTGTGTGTGTGTGTGTGTGTCTCATTTGCATTGATGGAGCGGCGTTTGGGTTGTAATTAGTGTCAGTGATTAACCGGTCAGTGGAGGCCAGGGCAGGCCAGGGCAGAGAGGAGGAGGGGGAGTGTAAACGAGGGAGGAGCAGAGGAGAGTAGATTGATAGAGCTGCCCCTACTGAACCTGGCTGGCTGCACTGAATCTTAAGCGGTGCGTGTGTGCGTGCGCGTGTGTGTGGCAACGTCCAGGCAGTATTCAGAGGAGCAGTGATTAATGTTGACACAATAAGAGGAGGCCAGATTGTTGACATCTATTACTGCTCTCTGCCTAACGAGCACTGGGCCACAGAGGCAAACACTCCCGAAAGCCACCCTATTCCTTTATAGTGCACTTTTATTGGGAATAGGGTGCCATTTGGTACGCAGCCAGGGAGACTTGAACATTAGGTTTCCATTTACACGGTTTCCAAAGTTTCCAAAGCAACTAGACCATCCCTTCCATTCCTCTCTTCCCTCTAATCAATCTCATCCCTCTCATCCCTCTCATCCATCTCATCAATCTCATCCATCTCCTCCCTCTCATCCCTCTAATCAATCTCATCCCTCTCATCCCTCTCATCCATCTCATCAATCTCATCCATCTCCTCCCTCCTATCCCTCTAATCAATCTCATCTATCTCCTCCCTCTCATCCCTCTAATCAATCTCATCCCTCTCATCCCTCTCATCCATCTCATCAATCTCATCCATCTCCTCCCTCATATCCCTCTAATCAATCTCATCCATCTCCTCCCTCTCATCCCTCTAATTAATCTCATCCCTCTCATCCATCTCATCAATCTCATCCATCTCCTCCCTCTTATCGATCTCATCAATCTCATCCATCTCCTCCCTCTCATCCCTCTAATTAATCTCATCCCTCTCATCCATCTCATCAATCTCATCCATCTCCTCCCTCTTATCGATCTCATCAATCTCATCCATCTCCTCCCTCCTATCCCTCTAATCAATCTCATCCATCTCCCCCTCTCATCAATCTCATCCATCTCCTCCCTCTCATCCCTCTCATCAATCTCCTCCCTCCTATCCCTCTAATCAATCTCATCCATCTCCTCCCTCTCATCCCTCTCATCCCTCTCATCCATCTCATCCATCTCCTCCCTCCTATCCCTCTAATCAATCTCATCCATCTCCTCCATCTCATTCATCTCCTCCCTCTCATCCCTCTCATCCCTCTAATCCATCTCATCCATCTCCTCCCTCCTATCCCTCTAATCAATCTCATCCATCTCCTCCCTCCTATCCCTCTAATCAATCTCATCCATCTCCTCCCTCCTATCCCTCTAATCAATCTCATCCATCTCCTCCCTCCTATCCCTCTAATCAATCTCATCCATCTCCTCCCTCCTATCCCTCTAATCAATCTCATCCATCTCCTCCCTCCTATCCCTCTAATCAATCTCATCCCTCTCCTCCCTCATATCCCTCTAATCCATCTCATCCATCTCCTCCCTCTCATCCCTCTCATCAATCTCCTCCCTCCTATCCCTCTAATCAATCTCATCCCTCTCATCCCTCTCATCCATCTCCTCCCTCCTATCCCTCTAATCAATATAATCCATCTCATCCATCTACTCTCTCTCATCCCTCCTATCCCTCTAATCAATATAATCCATCTCATCCATCTACTCTCTCTCATCCCTCCTATCCCTCTAATCTATCTCATCCATCTCATCCATCTCCTCCCTCTCATCCCTCCGATCCCTCTAATCAATCTCCTCCATCTCCTCCCTCTAATCAATCTCATCCCTCTTATCCCTCCCATTCCTCTAATCAATCTGATCCATCTCCTCCCTCTAATCAATCTCATCAATCTAATCCATCTCATCCATCTCATCCCTGATCCCTCTCATCCCTCCCATCCATCACTCTCATCACTCTCATGCATCTAATCCCTCTTATCCATCTCATTCATCTAATCAATCTCATCCATCTCATCCCTCTCATCCCTGATCCCTCTCATCCCTCCCATCCATCCCTCTCATCCATCTCATTCCACCCATCTTTCACACAGCTTCTACAGTCCATCCTAAACAACACACTCATGATCCCATTCCACCCATCCTTCACACGGCTTCTACAGTCCATCCTAAACAACACACTCATGATCCCATTCCACCCATCCTTAACACAGCTTCTACAGTCCATCCTAAACAACACACTCATGATCCCATTCCACCCATGCTTCACACAGCTTCTACAGTCCATCCTAAACAACACACTCATGATCCCATTCCTCCCATCCTTAACATGGCTTCTACAGTCCATCCTAAACAACACACTCATGATCCCATTCCACCCATCCTTCACACGGCTTCTACAGTCCATCCTAAACAACACACTCATGATCCCATTCCACCCATCCTTCACATGGCTTCTACAGTCCATCCTAAACAACACACTCATGATCCCATTCCACCCATCCTTCACACGGCTTCTACAGTCCATCCTAAACAACACACTCATGATCCCATTCCACCCATCCTTAACACAGCTTCTACAGTCCATCCTAAACAACACACTCATGATCCCATTCCACCCATGCTTCACACAGCTTCTACAGTCCATCCTAAACAACACACTCATGATCCCATTCCTCCCATCCTTAACATGGCTTCTACAGTCCATCCTAAACAACACACTCATGATCCCATTCCACCCATCCTTCACACGGCTTCTACAGTCCATCCTAAACAACACACTCATGATCCCATTCCACCCATCCTTCACATGGCTTCTACAGTCCATCCTAAACAACACACTCATGATCCCATTCCACCCATCCTTCACACGGCTTCTACAGTCCACCCTAAACAACACACTCATGATCCCATTCCACCCATCCTTCACACAGCTTCTACAGTCCATCCTAAACAACACACTCATGATCCCATTCCTCCCATCCTTAACATGGCTTCTACAGTCCATCCTAAACAACACACTCATGATCCCATTCCACCCATCCTTCACACGGCTTCTACAGTCCACCCTAAACAACACACTCATGATCCCATTCCACCCATCCTTAACACGGCTTCTACAGTCCATCCTAAACAACACACTCATGATCCCATTCCACCCATCCTTCACACAGCTTCTACAGTCCATCCTAAACAACACACTCATGATCCCATTCCTCCCATCCTTAACATGGCTTCAACAGCACCTCCTAGAGTTTATGCATACACCAGGTTTGGGGTCAATTAGAATAGCTGGAAATCAATTCAGGAAGTAATCTTCAATTCCAATTTAACTTTTTTCAATTACTTTTCAATAAACTAAAAAGTAGAAGCTATTTATCAATTTCTGGATTTGAAAATCAAATCACTTTGTGAATTGACTGACTTCAACTCTAATTGACCTCAACCCTGGCATACATATTTATTCCTGCTAGAGGCTAATCATATACATACATACTGTATAAATCACAGACAGATATACAGAATATCAATATACAGCCCACACATGTAAGAACGTGAGTACTCACACACTTACGTTAATGCTTTCTCCCTTCTCACTAACACCCAGTATATCAGCCGTCTTTGCACAGCCGGGTTCAACACAACAGAATCCGAATCTACCACCCTGTTGTCTTGAGACACGGAGAATGTGCTGTAAATTACACTGCATATAAAATGATAGCACACAGTTATAGCACCTCCCTCCAACTCCCTCCACCTTCCTCCACCTCTTCCTCCACCTCCACCTCCCTCCACCTCCTCCTCCACCTCTTCCTCCACCTCCACCTCCTCCTCCACCTCTTCCTCCACCTCCACCTCCCTCCACCTCCTCCTCCACCTCTTCCTCCACCTCCACCTCCCTCCACCTCCTCCTCCACCTCTTCCTCCACCTCCTCCTCCACATCCACATCCACCTCCCCCCCACTCCACCTCCACCTTCACCTCCACCTCCACCTCTTCCTCCTCCTCCTCCTCCACCTCCACCTCCACCTCTTCCTCAACCTCCACCTCCTCCTCCACCTCGACCTCCACCTCTTCCTCCACCTCCTCCTCCAAATCCACCTCCCTCCACTTCCCTCCTCCACCTCCCTCTCCACCTCCACCTCCACATCCCTCCACCTCCACATCCCTCCACCTCCCTCCACCTCCATCCACCTCCACCTTCACCACCACATCCACCTCCCCCTCCTCCTCCACCATTCTCCATCCCCAACTCCACCTCTCTCCTCCCTCCACATCCACCACCTTCTCCCCCTATGCTCCACCTCCACCTTCCACCAATTCCTGCTCCACCTACACCTCCATCTCTCCACCTCCCTCCACCTCCCTCCTCCTCCACCTCCCTCCTCCTCCATTTCCCACATTCACACAACCTGTGGTGTACTGTGTGTGTGTGTGTCTATATGTGTACGTGTGTGTGTGTAGAGTCTGTGTGTGTGTGTATCCAGTAGTTGTCTGGTCCTGTATGGCTCAGTTGGTAGGCCATGGTGCTTGTAACACCAGGATTGTGGGTTTGACTCCTGAAGCTGCGCACATGTAAAATATATTCAGTCACGAATGTAAGTCGCTCTGGATTAAAGTGTTTGCTAAATGGCAACCTATTCTCTTTACAGTGTATTACTTAGACTTGTGCCCATAAGAGGCAGCACTCTCTTACATGTCTGACCAGTCCGTAACCTCAGGGCTCATCATCATGTGGTCTGACCAGTAACATTAATCTCCTCACTCCCTATTGACCATCTATCTCAGCCAGGCAAACCACTACCAGCCCCACGGACATGCACATCTTCCAAAAAGCTCTCACAGTCTCATGTGTTTGGTTCATTCTCTGTATCGTTTCAAGGTTAAGTTTAGGCATTAACTCAGAATGATTAAGGTAAGGTTTGGAATAGGTATAAAACAAAAATATCCAAAACAACTCTCTACAGCTGGATTCGAAAATGCAACCTTTGGAACCAGAGGGAAATGCTTGTACCCATCTGCCATTACCATCCACAATGCTCAAAAAAAATAAATTATACTTGTAGGTAACAGCGCACACTGTCGCCCCCTAGTGGCCAGTTTCCACATCATCTCCTGACGTCCTCAGACACGGAGGGACGTCGAATACTGACTTGTATCATGGGTTACCTGGCTCTTTAATAGGTGTGTCACCACACTGTGTTGATCTATAGTCAATATAGTCAATCTGATTGGCTGTATAGGTTTCTCTATGACTTCCGTGTCAAAGGCTGTATAACTGATAGGGTTTGTCTTAGGTATCCACCTCATTTTTGAACGGTGCTATGGGCACAGCCAAACAAAGGAAGTGAAGGATTCGACATCAGGTTTATGTGCATACTGAAGCCTGTAAATTATTTGAAAGAGTCAATTTAAAGAAAAGTCAAGTAAAGTAAATGTATAAGTGTAATTTTATATTTATATCATTCAAGTTCACTAATGTTAGCTAGACTTTCTAGTAGGCTAGTTTTGTTGTGATAATAACATTAGCTAGACCTGTTAGCTAGCTAACGTTATGTGTATCCTCTCCACTTTCTGGAGGACCGAGTTTTGAAATCAGTGGAATTTGAGTATGATAGCTAAGGAGATGGCGAAAACACCAGTCTGGATAACAAACTAAGGCAACAATGCATGGCATCAGACAGGAGATGCGTCCAACCATGATGAATACTGGCAAGATTTTCAGATATTACACGTTTCTAATTTTGACAGAAAGTGGTTTCATTTCAAGTGTACCCTTAGCTAGCTAACGTTAGCTGTCTGGGTCGCTAGCTAACGTTATGTGTATGATCTTATTCTTCGTATCTCAGACACATTTGCTCGACTAGTTATAGCCATAGAACCTGGTTGTTTAGCTACCTGCAGATTCATGAAGGGTAGTAACATGACAAAAGCCTAACCAGCTCTGCTAGGGTGAGTAAAATGGTCAGAGTTGAGTGTTCTCTCATTATGTGTCTGGAAGTAAACTCAGCAAAAAAAGAAACGTCCCTTTTTCAGGACCCTGTCTTTCAAAGATAATTCGTAAAAATCAAAATGATTTCACAGATCTTCATTGTAAAGGGTTTAAACACTGTTTCCCATGCTTGTTCGATGAAACATAAACAATTAATGAACATGCACCTGTGGAGCGGTCATTAAGACATTAACAGCTTACAGACGGTAGGCAATTAAGGTCAAAGTTATGAAAACTTAGGACACTAAAGAGGCCTTTCTACTGACTCTGAAAAACACCAAAAGAAAGATGCGCAGGGCCCCTGCTCATCTTTTGTTTTTTTAGGCAGGCTGCAAGGAGGCATGAGGACTGCAGACATGGCCAGGGCAATAATGTCAGTACTGCAATGTCCGTACTGTTAGACGCCTAAGACAGCGCTACAGGGAGACCGGATGGACAGCTGATCGTCCTCACAGTGGCAGACCATGTGTAACAACACCTGCGCAGGATCGGTACATCCAAACATGACACCTGCGGGACAGGTACAGGATGGCAACAACAACTGCCTGAGTTACACCAGGAATATACAATCCCTCCATCAGTGCTCAGACTGTCCGCAATAGGCTGGACTGAAGGCTTGTAGGCCTGTTGTAAGGCTAGTCCACACCAGACATCAATGGCAACAACGTCGCCTATGGGCACAAACCCACCGTTGCTAGACCAAACAGGACTGGCAAAAAGTGCTCTTCACTGACGAGTCACAGTTTTGTCTCACCAGGCGTGATGGTCGGATTCGCGTTTATCGTCAAAGGAATGAGCGTTACACCGAGGCCTGTACTCTGGAGTGGGAACGATTTGGAGATGGAGGGTCCGTCATGGTCTGGGACGGTGTGTAACATCATCATCAGACTGAGCTTGTTGTCATTGCATGCAAACTCAACGCTGTGCGTTACAGGGAAGATTCATCCTCCTCCTCATGTGGTACCCTTCCTACAGCCTCATCCTGACATGACCCTCCAGCATGACAATGCCACCAGCCATACTGCTCGTTCTGCGCGTGATTTCCAGCAAGACAGGAATGTCCGTGTTCTGCCATGGCCAGCGAAGAGCCCGGATCTCAATCATATTGAGCACATCTGGGACCTGTTGGATTGGAGGGTGAGGGCTAGGGCCATTCCCCCCAGAAATGTCAGGGAACATGCAGGTGTCTTGGTGGAAGAGTGGGGTAACATCTCACAGCAATAACTGGCAAATCTGGTGCAGTCTATGAGGAGGAGATGCACTGCAGTACGTAATGCATCTGGTGGCCACACCAGATACTGACTATTTTGGATTTTGAACCCCCCTTTGATTAGGGACACATTATTCCATTTATGTTAGTCACATGTCTGTGGAACTTGTTCAGTTTATCTCTCAGTTGTTGAATCTTGTTACACATGTTAAGTTTGCTGAAAATAAACACAGTTGCGTGTGAGAGGACACTTATTTTTTTGTTGAGTTTAGCTAGCCAATGTTAGCCAGTTAGCTTGGGTGCTTGACTGTAGTTGTGAGGTCAGCTTTCATCAACTTTCAAAGCAGAATTACTTTCCCATTGTTTCCTAAAATGCAGTGAATGATATACCATTTTGTAGCTCTGAGTCTCTACTTTTATCCAATGTAAAAAACAACATAAATTAAAATGTTGCTACGTAAGACCGAATCCAGGTGGTGAGCCACATTTCACCGCAGCTAATGTAGAAGGAAAAGCTGTGTGCATTTGCAAATACTGTGCCAAATCATATGTAAAGAATACAACAAAGATGCAGAATCATCTGGCCAAGTGCATAAAGGTCCCTCAGCGCTCACAACAAGCTACCTCTGACAAAAGTCCCTCTACTTCTATTCGAGGTGAAAATGATGAATCAGACACCTTAGCGATAGCAACAGCTCATGGTGCTCCTGGAATCAGAAGTTTTTTTGACTCAATGGAGGAACATAGTCAGAGAGATGCTGATGAATGTCTTGCTCGAGCTGTGTATGCAACTGGTTCACCTCTGATGCGCACAGGCAATGTGTATTGGAAGAGATTTCTGAATGTTCTTTGCCCAGCATTCACCCCTTCAACCAGACATGCTTTATCTACTAATTTGCTGGATGCAGAGTTCAACAGAGTTCAAATGAACGTCAAGCAAATCATAGAGAAAGCAGACTATTGCAATCATCTCTGATGGGTGGTCGAATGTCCGTGGGAAAGGAATAATTAACTATATCATCTCCACCCCTCAACCAGTATTCTACAAGAGCACGGACACAAAGGACAACAGACACACTGGTCTCTACATTGCAGATGAGCTGAAGGCAGTCATCAATGACCTTGGACCACAGAAGGTATTTGCACTGGTGACAGACAATGTTGCGAACATGAAGGCTACTTGGTCTAAAGTAGAGGAGTCTTACCCTCACATCACACCCATTAGCTGTACTACTTGTGCATTGAATCTGCTCCTCAAGGACATCATGGCACTGAAAACAATGGATACACTCTACAAGAGAGCCAAGGAAATGGTTAGGTATGTGAAGGGTCATCAAGTTATAGCAGCAATCTACCTCACCAAGCAAAGTGAGAAGAATAAGAGCACCACATTGAAGCTGCCAGCAACACCCATTGGGGTGGTGTTGTCATCATGTTTGACAGTCTCCTGGAGTGGAAGGAGTCTCTCCAAGAAATGGCCATATCACAGTCTGCCGATATGGACAGCCCCATCAAGGGGATCCTCCTGGATGATGTATTTTGGGAGACAGTGGTAAGCAGCCTGAAACTCCTGAAACCTATAGCTGTAGCCATTGCACAGATTGAGGGAGACAATGCCATCCTGTCTGATGTGCAGACTCTGCTTGCAAATGTAAGAGAAGAAATCCGTACTGCCCTGCCCACTTCACCCTTGCTCCAAGCAGAGGAAACTGCAGTTCTGAAATACATAAAAAAATGTGAAGACTTCTGCCTGAAGCCCATACACACCGCAGTGTACATGTTGGACCCCAAGTATGCTGGCAAGAGCATCCTGTTTAGTGCAGAGATCAGCAAGGCCTATGGTGTCATCACTACCATGTCTCGCCACCTCGGCCTGGGTGAGGGCAAGGCTCTTGGCAGTCCGGCGAAGTACACTTCGAAGGGAGATGCAATATGGCAGTCGTGCCAACATATCTCATCAGCCACCTGGTGGAAGGGACTTTGTGGATCAGAGGCTCTTTCCCCTGTTGCCTCCATCATCCTCCAAATCTCACCAACATCAGCCGCCTCAGAGTGCAACTGGTCCTTGTTTGGGAACACACACCAAAGCACGCAACAGGCTGACCAATACAAGGGTTGAAAAATTGGTGGCCATCCGGGCAAATGTGAGGCTTTTTGAGCCTGACAACGAGCCATCCTCAACAAGGTTAGAAAGTGACATTGAAGATGAGGCCCCAGAGTCTGATGTTCAAGAGGTGGTAATTCAGGAGGTCCAGGGAGAAGACATGGAAACCTGAGAGGAAGACAACCAAAGCTTCAGTCACTTTACAGATTTATGTTGAAAACGTTTTTGGGAGATGCGATGCATCATTGGGGATCATTCAATATTCCCTTTTTTTTGTTGTTCAGTAAAATCATCCCATGTAAAGAGTCAACTCATTTAATTAAAGTTCAATTCATAACTAAATTATAAAAAAATTCTATTGGAAGGATTTAAGAATTTGTAATTATGTCTACTTATGATAAGGTAAAATGTTTATGTTTCTGTCTCCATAAGATATGGGAAATATATCCAATGCAAAAAACATCTACATTTAAATGGTATTAATATACATTTTCATATACAATATGTCGGTTAATTCCCATATATTCCCGTTAATTCCCACATACCCTCTGTAGGAATGGTTCTACATGGAACCAAAAAGGGTTTTCCTATGGGGACAGCTGAAGACCCCTTTCTGTTTCTAGATAGCATATTATTTTCTAAGAGTGTACCAAACCATCTGCTCTGCATTTAAATGTCTGACTATCCCTGCTACTGACGCATTGCTCTCTTAGACTCTGATGAGATAGCATCCAGGCCAAAACCCCAATCCTCTAAACTGAAGGTTTGACTTGACTTCTGCATCTCTTTCTTCCTCCTCTTCTTGTCGCTGTGGTCTGATAGTATCGATTGGCCATTTGGAGCCAAGGAAATCCAAAGAGACAGGAATAATTACAAGGAGATAAGGCAATCTACTGCAATTAACCTCTGTTCTTCCCCTGTGGCCGAGACCAAGCCAGCCCTGCCAGGGCCGCAGCCCATCTGAATATCACTTTTAAATAGAAAATAAATTACCTACCAAAACCAAGCTGTCTCCTACACAGCCACCACCACATGCACACATGCACACACACGCACACACATACACACACACACACACACACACACACACGCACTCACACACACACGTCACCACATGGCACCACAGCTACCGCCACGTCACTACTGAAATAAAAGAACAATTAAGCAGGAATGAATTCTAACTCATGCATCCCCTTATCACTAAAGGGACATATTTTAACTGTGGCATTATATGACTATTGAACTAAATTAATTGTAGAAGTTGGGTTTTGATCCGTGGTTATAGATCTGTGTTTTGTTTTTTTAAAGCTTTGCGATAGAGATAACATTAAAGTTATTGTTAGACATTTTTTAAAGTGTCAGGGGTCCATCTGAAAGATGTTTCTTTGAAAAGGCTTAATTAATTAAAATAAATACATCTTGTCAAGACATTTAGTCTAAAGCCTGTTCAAAAAGGAAAGGAATTATCTTTAAATGTCAGGGACAAAGTTTTACGTTTGAAAAGCCAAAGCCATTTTAGTGACCTAAGTAGCAACGATTATTATTAACCTGGGCTCTAATGAATGAAACGCTCACGATAGAATGTTAACGATAGAAAGTCCTTCTTATACAAGATAATGTGTTTTCAATAGCCTACCTGGACAAGTGAAGGTACTAGACAGTTCTGCCCAGCTCTGAAGGGTAACATATTAGTTCTGTCCTGGGATTAGGTCAAAGGTCAACGTGAAAGATGGGGCAAGAAAGAGGAGATTTCACCTTCTACTGTACTAGACGGAAATACACACACACACACACACACACACACACACACACACACACACACACACACACACACAAAGGCCCTGTTTATTTCAACTTCTGTAGCATCAACAATCTCTCCCTCTCTGTCTCTCTCGCAATCTCACTATCTCTCTGTCTCTCTCTCTCTTTCTAGCTGTTGTTTATTTCAGAATAACACATTTCAGCCCAATTTACAGCAGATTTCTGCAAAATCAGGCCTATCACTCCCTCTCCCCTGGTGGAGAGAACGAGGGAGAAATTTTATCAGTTGTTCCTCTCCCAGCGCTTTGCTTTTCTATGCCTGTTTCTCCAGTTCCATAGTGTAGGCTGTTTCCCCAGTTCCATATTGTAGCCTGTTTCCCCAGTTCCATATTGTAGCCTGCTTCCCCCAGTTCCATATTGTAACCTGTTTCCCCAGTTCCATATAGTAGCCTGTTTCCCCAGTTCCATATTGTAACCTGTTTCCCTCAGTTCCATATTGTAACCTGTTTCCCCCAGTTCCATATTGTAGCCTGTTTCCCCCAGTTCCATATTGTAGCCTGTTTCCCCAGTTCCATATTGTAGCCTGTTTCCCCCAGTTCCATATTGTAGCCTGCTTCCCCCAGTTCCATATTGTAACCTGTTTCCCCAGTTCCATATTGTAGCCTGTTTCCCCCAGTTCCATATTGTAACCTGTTTCCCCCAGTTCCATATTGTAGCCTGCTTCCCCCAGTTCCATATTGTAGCCTGTTTCCCCAGTTCCATATTGTAGCCTGTTTCCCCAGTTCCATATTGTAACCTGTTTCCCCCAGTTCCATATTGTAGCCTGTGTCCCCAGTTCCATATTGTAACCTGTTTCCCCCAGTTCCATATTGTAACCTGTTTCCACCAGTTCCATATTGTAGCCTGTTTCCCCCAGTTCCATATTGTAGCCTGTTTCCCCCAGTTCCATATTGTAGCCTGTTTCCCCCAGTTCCATATTGTAGCCTGTTTCCCCAGTTCCATATTGTAACCTGTTTCCCCCAATTCCATATTGTATCCTGTTTCCCCCAGTTCCATATTGTAGCCTGTTTCCCCAGTTCCATATTGCAACCTGTTTCCCCAGTTCCATATTGTAGCCTGTTTCCCCCTGTTCCATATTGTAGCCTGTTTCCCCCAGTTCCACATTGTAGCCTGTTTCCCCCAGTTCCATATTGTAACCTGTTTCCCCAGTTCCATATTGTAGCCTGTTTCCCCAGTTCCATATTGTAGCCTGTTTCCCCCAGTTCCATATTGTAACCTGTTTCCCCAGTTCCATATTGTAGCCTGTTTCCCCCAGTTCCACATTGTAGCCTGTTTCCCCCAGTTCCATATTGTAACCTGTTTCCCCAGTTCCATATTGTAGCCTGTTTCCCCAGTTCCATATTGTAGCCTGTTTCCCCCAGTTCCATATTGTAGCCTGTTTCCCCAGTTCCATATTGTAGCCTGTTTCCCCCAGTTACATATTTAGCCTGTTTCCCCAGTTCCATATTGTAACCTGTTTCCCAAGTTCCATATTGTATCCTGTTTCCCCCAGTTCCATATTGTAGCCTGTTTCCCCAGTTCCATATTGTAACCTGTTTCCCCGGTTCCATATTGTAGCCTGTTTCCCCCTGTTCCATATTGTATCCTGTTTCCCCCAGTTCCATATTGTAGCCTGTTTCCCTCAGTTCCATATTGTAACCTGTTTCCCCCAGTTCCATATTGTAACCTGTTTCCCCCAGTTCCATGTTGTAGCCTGTTTCCCCCAGTTCCATATTGTAACCTGTTTCCCCAGTTCCATATTGTAGCCTGTTTCCCCCAGTTCCATATTGTAGCATGTTTCCCCAGTTCCATATTGTAACCTGTTTCCCCCAGTTCCATATTGTAACCTGTTTCCCCCAGTTCCATATTGTAACCTGTTTCCCCAGTTCCATATTGTAACCTGTTTCCCCAGTTCCATGTTGTAGCCTGTTTCCCCCAGTTCCATATTGTAGCCTGTTTCCCCCAGTTCCATATTGTAACCTGTTTCCCCAGTTCCATATTGTAGCCTGTTTCCCCAGTTCCATATTGTAGCCTGTTTCCCCAGTTCCATATTGTAGCCTGCTTCCCCCAGTTCCATTTTGTAACCTGTTTCCCCAGTTCCATATTGTAGCCTGCTTCCCCCAGTTCCATATTCTAGCCTGTTTCCCTCAGTTCCATATTGTAACCTGTTTCCCTCAGTTCCATATTGTAGCCTGTTTCCCCAGTTCCATATTGTAGCCTGTTTCCCCCAGTTCCATATTGTAGCCTGTTTCCCCAGTTCCATATTGTAGACTGTTTCCCCAGTTCCATATTGTAGCCTGCTTCCCCCAGTTCCATATTGTAACCTGTTTCCCCAGTTTCATATTGTAGCCTGCTTTCCCCAGTTCCATATTCTAGCCTGCTTCCCCCAGTTCCATATTGTAGCCTGTTTCCCCCAGTTCCATAGTGTAGCCTGTTTCCCCCAGTTCCATATTGTAGCCTGTTTCCCCCAGTTCCATATTGTAACCTGTTTCCCCAGTTCCATATTGTAGCCTGTTTCCCCAGTTCCATATTGTAGCCTGTTTCCCCCAGTTCCATATTGTAGCCTGCTTCCCCCAGTTCCATATTGTAACCTGTTTCCCCAGTTCCATATTGTAGCCTGTTTCCCCCAGTTCCATATTGTAACCTGTTTCCCCCAGTTCCATATTGTAGCCTGCTTCCCCCAGTTCCATATTGTAGCCTGTTTCCCCAGTTCCATATTGTAGCCTGTTTCCCCAGTTCCATATTGTAGCCTGTGTCCCCAGTTCCATATTGTAACCTGTTTCCCCCAGTTCCATATTGTAACCTGTTTCCACCAGTTCCATATTGTAGCCTGTTTCCCCCAGTTCCATATTGTAGCCTGTTTCCCCCAGTTCCATATTGTAACCTGTTTCCCCAGTTCCATATTGTAGCCTGTTTCCCCAGTTCCATATTGTAGCCTGTTTCCCCCAGTTCCATATTGTAGCCTGTTTCCCCCAGTTCCATATTGTAGCCTGTTTCCCCAGTTCCATATTGTAGCCGGTTTCCCCAGTTCCATATTGTAACCTGTTTCCACCAGTTCCATATTGTAGCCTGTTTCCCCCAGTTCCATATTGTAGCCTGTTTCCCCCAGTTCCATATTGTAACCTGTTTCCCCAGTTCCATATTGTAGCCTGTTTCCCCAGTTCCATATTGTAGCCTGTTTCCCCCAGTTCCACAATGTAGCCTGTTTCCCCCAGTTCCATATTGTAGCCTGTTTCCCCAGTTCCATATTGTAGCCTGTTTCCCCAGTTCCATATTGTAGCCTGCTTCCCCCAGTTCCATATTGTAACCTGTTTCCCCAGTTCCATATTGTAGCCTGCTTCCCCCAGTTCCATATTGTAGCCTGCTTCCCCCAGTTCCATATTCTAGCCTGTTTCCCTCAGTTCCATATTGTAACCTGTTTCCCTCAGTTCCATATTGTAGCCTGTTTCCCCAGTTCCATATTGTAGCCTGTTTCCCCCAGTTCCATATTGTAGCCTGTTTCCCCAGTTCCATATTGTAGCCTGTTTCCCCAGTTCCATATTGTAGCCTGCTTCCCCCAGTTCCATATTGTAACCTGTTTCCCCAGTTCCATATTGTAGCCTGCTTTCCCCAGTTCCATATTCTAGCCTGCTTCCCCCAGTTCCATATTGTAGCCTGTTTCCCCCAGTTCCATAGTGTAGCCTGTTTCCCCCAGTTCCATATTGTAGCCTGTTTCCCCCAGTTCCATATTGTAACCTGTTTCCCCAGTTCCATATTGTAGCCTGTTTCCCCAGTTCCATATTGTAGCCTGTTTCCCCCAGTTCCATATTGTAACCTGTTTCCCCAGTTCCATATTGTAGCCTGTTTCCCCAGTTCCATATTGTAACCTGTTTCCCCCAGTTCCATATTGTAACCTGTTTCCCCAGTTCCATATTGTAACCTGTTTCCCCAGTTCCATGTTGTAGCCTGTTTCCCCCAGTTCCATATTGTAGCCTGTTTCCCCCAGTTCCATATTGTAACCTGTTTCCCCAGTTCCATATTGTAGCCTGTTTCCCCAGTTCCATATTGTAGCCTGTTTCCCCAGTTCCATATTGTAGCCTGCTTCCCCCAGTTCCATTTTGTAACCTGTTTCCCCAGTTCCATATTGTAGCCTGCTTCCCCCAGTTCCATATTCTAGCCTGTTTCCCTCAGTTCCATATTGTAACCTGTTTCCCTCAGTTCCATATTGTAGCCTGTTTCCCCAGTTCCATATTGTAGCCTGTTTCCCCCAGTTCCATATTGTAGCCTGTTTCCCCAGTTCCATATTGTAGCCTGTTTCCCCAGTTCCATATTGTAGCCTGCTTCCCCCAGTTCCATATTGTAACCTGTTTCCCCAGTTCCATATTGTAGCCTGCTTTCCCCAGTTCCATATTCTAGCCTGCTTCCCCCAGTTCCATATTGTAGCCTGTTTCCCCCAGTTCCATAGTGTAGCCTGTTTCCCCCAGTTCCATATTGTAGCCTGTTTCCCCCAGTTCCATATTGTAACCTGTTTCCCCAGTTCCATATTGTAGCCTGTTTCCCCAGTTCCATATTGTAGCCTGTTTCCCCCAGTTCCATATTGTAGCCTGCTTCCCCCAGTTCCATATTGTAACCTGTTTCCCCAGTTCCATATTGTAGCCTGTTTCCCCCAGTTCCATATTGTAACCTGTTTCCCCCAGTTCCATATTGTAGCCTGCTTCCCCCAGTTCCATATTGTAGCCTGTTTCCCCAGTTCCATATTGTAGCCTGTTTCCCCAGTTCCATATTGTAGCCTGTGTCCCCAGTTCCATATTGTAACCTGTTTCCCCCAGTTCCATATTGTAACCTGTTTCCACCAGTTCCATATTGTAGCCTGTTTCCCCCAGTTCCATATTGTAGCCTGTTTCCCCCAGTTCCATATTGTAACCTGTTTCCCCAGTTCCATATTGTAGCCTGTTTCCCCAGTTCCATATTGTAGCCTGTTTCCCCCAGTTCCATATTGTAGCCTGTTTCCCCCAGTTCCATATTGTAGCCTGTTTCCCCAGTTCCATATTGTAGCCTGTTTCCCCAGTTCCATATTGTAACCTGTTTCCACCAGTTCCATATTGTAGCCTGTTTCCCCCAGTTCCATATTGTAGCCTGTTTCCCCCAGTTCCATATTGTAACCTGTTTCCCCAGTTCCATATTGTAGCCTGTTTCCCCAGTTCCATATTGTAGCCTGTTTCCCCCAGTTCCATATTGTAGCCTGTTTCCCCCAGTTCCATATTGTAGCCTGTTTCCCCAGTTCCATATTGTAGCCTGTTTCCCCAGTTCCATATTGTAGCCTGCTTCCCCCAGTTCCATATTGTAACCTGTTTCCCCAGTTCCATATTGTAGCCTGCTTCCCCCAGTTCCATATTGTAGCCTGCTTCCCCCAGTTCCATATTCTAGCCTGTTTCCCTCAGTTCCATATTGTAACCTGTTTCCCTCAGTTCCATATTGTAGCCTGTTTCCCCAGTTCCATATTGTAGCCTGTTTCCCCCAGTTCCATATTGTAGCCTGTTTCCCCAGTTCCATATTGTAGCCTGTTTCCCCAGTTCCATATTGTAGCCTGCTTCCCCCAGTTCCATATTGTAACCTGTTTCCCCAGTTCCATATTGTAGCCTGCTTTCCCCAGTTCCATATTCTAGCCTGCTTCCCCCAGTTCCATATTGTAGCCTGTTTCCCCCAGTTCCATAGTGTAGCCGGTTTCCCCAGTTCCATATTGTAGCCTGTTTCCCCCAGTTCCATATTGTAACCTGTTTCCCCAGTTCCATATTGTAGCCTGTTTCCCCAGTTCCATATTGTAGCCTGTTTCCCCCAGTTCCATATTGTAACCTGTTTCCCCAGTTCCATATTGTAGCCTGTTTCCCCAGTTCCATATTGTAGCCTGTTTCCCCCAGTTCCATATTGTAGCCTGTTTCCCCAGTTCCATATTGTAGCCTGTTTCCCCAGTTCCATATTGTAGCCTGCTTCCCCCAGTTCCATATTGTAACCTGTTTCCCCAGTTCCATATTGTAGCCTGCTTCCCCCAGTTCCATATTGTAGCCTGCTTCCCCCAGTTCCATATTCTAGCCTGTTTCCCTCAGTTCCATATTGTAACCTGTTTCCCTCAGTTCCATATTGTAGCCTGTTTCCCCAGTTCCATATTGTAGCCTGTTTCCCCCAGTTCCATATTGTAGCCTGTTTCCCCAGTTCCATATTGTAGCCTGTTTCCCCAGTTCCATATTGTAGCCTGCTTCCCCCAGTTCCATATTGTAACCTGTTTCCCCAGTTCCATATTGTAGCCTGCTTTCCCCAGTTCCATATTCTAGCCTGCTTCCCCCAGTTCCATATTGTAGCCTGTTTCCCCCAGTTCCATAGTGTAGCCTGTTTCCCCCAGTTCCATATTGTAGCCTGTTTCCCCCAGTTCCATATTGTAACCTGTTTCCCCAGTTCCATATTGTAGCCTGTTTCCCCAGTTCCATATTGTAGCCTGTTTCCCCCAGTTCCATATTGTAACCTGTTTCCCCAGTTCCATATTGTAGCCTGTTTCCCCAGTTCCATATTGTAACCTGTTTCCCCCAGTTCCATATTGTAACCTGTTTCCCCAGTTCCATATTGTAACCTGTTTCCCCAGTTCCATGTTGTAGCCTGTTTCCCCCAGTTCCATATTGTAGCCTGTTTCCCCCAGTTCCATATTGTAACCTGTTTCCCCAGTTCCATATTGTAGCCTGTTTCCCCAGTTCCATATTGTAGCCTGTTTCCCCAGTTCCATATTGTAGCCTGCTTCCCCCAGTTCCATTTTGTAACCTGTTTCCCCAGTTCCATATTGTAGCCTGTTTCCCCCAGTTCCATATTCTAGCCTGTTTCCCTCAGTTCCATATTGTAACCTGTTTCCCCCAGTTCCATAGTGTAGCCTGTTTCCCCCAGTTCCATATTGTAGCCTGTTTCCCCCAGTTCCATATTGTAACCTGTTTCCCCAGTTCCATATTGTAGCCTGTTTCCCCAGTTCCATATTGTAGCCTGTTTCCCCCAGTTCCATATTGTAGCCTGCTTCCCCCAGTTCCATATTGTAACCTGTTTCCCCAGTTCCATATTGTAGCCTGTTTCCCCCAGTTCCATATTGTAACCTATTTCCCCCAGTTCCATATTGTAGCCTGCTTCCCCCAGTTCCATATTGTAGCCTGTTTCCCCAGTTCCATATTGTAGCCTGTTTCCCCAGTTCCATATTGTAGCCTGTGTCCCCAGTTCCATATTGTAACCTGTTTCCCCCAGTTCCATATTGTAACCTGTTTCCACCAGTTCCATATTGTAGCCTGTTTCCCCCAGTTCCATATTGTAGCCTGTTTCCCCCAGTTCCATATTGTAACCTGTTTCCCCAGTTCCATATTGTAGCCTGTTTCCCCAGTTCCATATTGTAGCCTGTTTCCCCCAGTTCCATATTGTAGCCTGTTTCCCCCAGTTCCATATTGTAGCCTGTTTCCCCAGTTCCATGTTGTAGCCTGTTTCCCCAGTTCCATATTGTAACCTGTTTCCACCAGTT